>NC_132883.1:44092675-44190175 GCF_030463535.1 Salminus brasiliensis | reverse complement strand
TCTTGTGAGAGTGCCACAGGGCTCAGTGTTCGGCCCGATGTCGATTACAGTGGTGCTGTGCGTGTCCTGCTGCAACGGGCTGCCTGGAACGTTCATGACCAGCTCAGCGTCTGTGCCCAGCCATACCCAGTCGTGCCGGTGGCCGGAGTGCTCCGGGGCCTGGGAGGGTGGCTGCTTGTGGCGGAACTTAACCAGGTACGAGATGCAGTTGATGAGGAATACGAGAATCGCCAAGCAAAAGACGCACAGTAACGCGTACATCCCAATCTCAAGGTCCGTAAGCGGCCGATTCAAGAGCGGCCCTTCGCTTTCGCCATCCTCACCGTAGTCGCCGTCATCGCTCTTCGGCTCCTGCTCGGGCACCTCCACCTGCGCAGGGTAGTTGTTGTAGTTCAGCAAGTTTCCTGGAGCTTTGCCTGTGCTTTCCGTCACCCGTACGCCATTGTCAAGATTCCTGGTGCTGCTGTCCCTGCCAGGTCTAGCAGGACTGAGGACGTTCTCGTTATTCAGAATATTCCCAGGTTTGCTGACACCAGCCGAGGCATCGTTGGCTCCTCCCGCATCCAGGTCATTCGCGATGCTACCTGCCGAGGAGTCTCGTGAAGTTGACTTGGTGGTGGTGGTAATCTTCCTCACCGCGCTTTCCTCTCGCTCTAAGGCAGAACTGCTGCTCGGTACCTGCTCGGGCTGCTGCTGCTTTTTGTCGCCGTCCGTCTCCTCGCCGTCATTCCCGTAGTCGCTGCTGTTGTCCTTAGCGTTATTTACAGCTATGCTCCCTGTCCCGCTGCCGTCAAGGCTGTTGTTGCTGCTGCCGTTTTCCACCCGTCTGCTGTTTACCTGGAACTTGACCGTTAGGCTCCCGCTGCCCACAGCCAGAGTGCTCTTGCGCTTAGTTTTCTGACACGCCTCGCATATAGTCATTTCGGCTCTCACCAGCGCCCCCTGGCCTTCGCCCTCCGCCACCATGGCCAGGGGGGAATCCTTAATGGAGATCACACCCTCGTCCAATGATGTAACGGTCAGACGGTAGTGAGTGGGGTCATATATGTCCAGAGGGGTCAGGGAGCCATCGCTAAACTGTAACCATGAGCTCAGCAGTGCCTCCTAACAGAGGAGAAATATCAGAGAAGTCATTAATAACAGTCTTTTAGAAATTATATATTTACGTATTGATTAGTAACCACATTGAAACACCACACACTATATGGACAAAAGTATTGGGACATCACTACATTGTTATGCTAACAGAGGCGTCCACAAACTTTTGGACATATAGCACATGTAAATACCCACTCATCATTCTGTCAGAGAGATATAATGTTGACCTGTTTGGGACTGTTGAGCACTTCCTGCGTGGTTGCCGTGGCGCTGATGGCTCGGTTGCTTCCCGTGCTGAGCTGCAGGCTGAGCGTGAGGCCGCTGACCAGCTGCAGGCCGAGCTCAGTGATGCTCACTCGCTCGTCCAGCACCCGCACCGTCCTCTCCGCCAGGACAGAGTCCGACAGAGGAGACAGAACCTGGAGCAAAGGTGGAGGAGAGGCTTAGTCAGAGTATTTGTATACAAGGAGATACAAGGTTGTCGTGTGAGAGTGAGGATGTATGTATACGACTGTGACATTAGAGCAGCGTGATGTACTGCGTAGTCTAAAACCAGACAGGATCAGATTTAATGAACCTTTATGGAGGTGGTGCCCACGTCTCGTCCAGACAGCACCCTGCCGGCTTGCAGACGGACGATGCTGGGATCCTCCACCTTCAGGAAGTACCGCACCAGTTTAGTAATATCCACCTGCCAATCAGAGCCCAAGAAATAGGCCTGAGGTTCCCGGGGGTCCGACTGCTCGGCCACGAAGTGCGTGAGGACCCGAACCAGAGCGTGCTGGAACTGCAGCATGCAGCCTCGGCCTTTCCTCTCTTCCTCACTGCTCCAGCCCAGCCTGCTGCTCGGAGATTCACAGACACACAGGAGGACTCATTAGGATCCACACCAGTCATCCAGTAATTAACGTAAGAAATGACTAAGCACTTATTACAGAAGTAACCGCTTAGTAAATGGCACCAATTGCTGACACACACAGCTTGTCTAGTCCCTGTAGAGAAGTCTATCCCTGCCAATAGAACAGTACTCTAAACATGAACCTATTGGCACCATGCTGCCTAATGCCAGGCATGGGATAGAGGGGTATAAAGTCCCTCAGCAGCATTGAGCTGTGGAGCAGTGGAAGAACTGTGGAACTCAGGAATGATGGTGGTGGTGGTGCTCCATCCAGTACTTTTGGCAGGAAGTGGGAATTGAGGCCAATGAACGCAATCAAATCCTCACAGCAATGCTCAAAGCTTCAAAATCTAGTAGAAAGTCTTAGTCTCTGGACAGTAGAGACAGTTACTCCAACAGAAGCAGGATCAGATCTTTTTAATAGCCTTGATTTCAGAAGAAACGGTGAATGAGCAGGTGTCCCAATACTTTTGCCCATCTAGTGACTGTGAAAATCCAGAGCTTATTGATTACAAGCGGGACTGTCTATGCAAACGGTGGTGGTTTTACGGTATCGGATGACTCATGGTCATGCTTGACCACAGGTAAACCATCTAACTCAAACAACAACATGGTCCAGAGCTTGGTCAACAAGCTTCACCAGCTTAACCATCACAACCAGCTTTTAGTTTTTTGTTTTTTCCAGCAGGGATGATGTTATGAAACGATGCTATGATTATATCATGACAGCCATCGGACATTATCCCAAATGTTGAATATAATAAGCCGGAATATAATAATAATAATAATCAGAAATACTTTATTGATCCCAGAAGAGAACTCTATTCAATATAGATATATAAATATTAGATAATATTTGCATTACTTTTTTTATACAGACATAATCTCAGCGAAATGCATTAGCCAAGCTCTATTCTCCCTCAGGATGATTAAATGACATTAAACCGTCCTCTCTCTGGGACACAAACACACTTCTAATGACACGAAGGCCTGAAATACATAATTACTGCCTCCCCTGATTGGATCACACTGTGAGTGAATGAATGACTTTGTCCTGCATGATTATGCAACGGTATTAAAACTACTAAGGTCTTTTTCGCAATCTTACACAATGTTATTCAGAGCACATATGCGTGTCGGTGAGCATCACGACTCGCTCATCATGCAAGTTGCACCATGATCTCGCGTCCAAAGTAGGTCTCTGTACTGTCAATCTAATCGGCCAGAGACCCAGACAATCTCATTTTATGCATTCACATACTAGAGTTATTCACGGATTCATCATTTCTTCTGATAAATCTAACCAGAAACAGCCCACACTCACACACTGTGATGTAATACTGGTGCGCTATATTGACAAAAGTATTGGGACACCTGCTCTTTCACTGTTTCTCAAATCAAGGGTTTTAAAAAAAGAGCTGATCCTGCTTTTGTTGGAGTAACTGTCTCTGTCTCTACTATCCAGGGAAGCGAAAAAAGCTTTCTACTAGATTCTGGAGGAGCACTGCTGTGAGGATTTGATTGAATTCAGCGACAAGAGCGAGGTTAGTGAGGTCAGGATGTTGGATGATGATCAGCACCACCCAACCTCACCATCCCCAACTCCCCAAAAGTATTGGATGGTCATGCTGGTCAACCAGCTTTGTCATGATGGTCATACCAGTCAGGCTAATCGATCAGCTTGGTCTTGCTGGTCATGATGGTCAACAAGCTTAGTCACCTTGGTAATGCTGGTCGACCAGCGTGGTCTTTCTACTAGATCTTGATAGAGGAGCATTCCTGTGAGGATTTGATTGCATTCAGCACCAAGGGTGTGTTAATGAGGTCAGGTTGTTGGATGATGATCAGCACCACCCCACCTCATCATCCCCAACTCACCCAAAAAGTACTGGATGGAGCTCCACCACCCATCATTCCAGAGAACACAGTTCTTCCACTGCTCCACAGCTTCTCAATGCTGGGGGGGCTTTATACTCCCTCTAGCCCACGCCTGGCATTAGGCAGCATGGTGCCAATAGGGTCATGTTTACTGTATCTGCTCCAGAGAGTCCTATTCTATTGGCAGTACTTCTCTACAGGAACTAGACAAGCTGTGCAACTTAAAGTAGCCGAATGCATTCATTAGCAGGGGTGTCCACAAACATTTGGACATATAGTGTAGCTCTGTTTCTTCCTGCTCTTAGACGCTGAGGTGAAGTGCTGGTGGTTGCTGTTACCTCTTGTTGGAGGTGATGGGGATCCTCCAGTTCTTGATCTGACTCAGCTCCGTATCGGACACCTCAATGTCCAGAGGAAGACGAGGGATCCACACCTTCATCTCCAGCTGGGCGCTCAGGTAGCTGTAGGTGAAGTTCACCAGCATTCGCACTCGACCCTTCGTCTCCTTTCCGTTCACGTAGACAAAGTCACACCTGTCCGACACCTGGACAGGAGATCAGATATCATTCAGAGTCAAACTGCTAATGAAGCTTATCAAAGGCAGAACCAATCAGATTCTCAATTTCAGCTAGGGGCGGGGCAACAGACAGTCAAACTCAGAGGCAGAACCAATCAGAATCTGTAGGTTAGCTAGGGGCGGGGCAATAGACAGTCAAACTTAGAGGCAGAACCAATCAGATTCTCAATTTCAGCTAGGGGCGGGGCAACAGACAGTCAAACTCAGAGGCAGAACCAATCAGAATCTGTAGGTTAGCTAGGGGCGGGGCAACAGACAGTCAAACTCAGAGGCAGAACCAATCAGATTCTCAATTTCAGCTGGGGGCGGGGCAGAAATACAAAAAAATCAAAGGCAGAACCAATCAGAATCTGTAGGTTAGCTAGGGGCGGGGCAACAGACAGTCAAACTCAGAGGCAGAACCAATCAGATTCTCAATTTCAGCTAGGGGCAGGGCAACAGACAGTCAAACTTGCAGGCAGAACCAATCAGAATCTGTAGGTTAGCTAGGGGCGGGGCAAAAATACTTTTTTGAAGAATTTCCATTTTGGACGGGACTTCTCCGGTCCAGTTCTGTTTCTGAGAGAACTCCATTTTATTAATCTGGTAGATTCGGGAACACCACACAGTTTGAGCATGCAGTTAGCACTGTGCTAATCGCTGGCCTATATGCTTCCATTACTTTACTTTGCTACATTAGCCTCGTAGCTCCAGTGCAAAACTACAGAATCTTGGCTGATGCACATTTTTATCATCATTTAATAGGAGAAGCTACTCGGCTAGGCTAGGCTGGTCAGTCAATTGGCTGAATTCTAACTACACTTGACACTAAACACAGTGATTTAGCTGTCAGCTGTACGTTATGCTAATTCCCATTACATCCAGCACACAAAGCCCGCCCACTTTCCCCACCCAAAAAAACAATCAGCAATCAATTCTGCACAGGCAGAGCGCTGAGTAATTGCTAATAAGTTATGAGATAAAAAGCTTTCCATGCCCCACTAGCTGCTCGCTAACCTGATTGTACACGGTAATCAGGCGGCAAGCGCACTAAAGCACGGCTAATGAACTGAAACACTGATCTCCAGGCGAGCGGCATAATCACTTATAGCTCAGCAAATTTATGCTAATTCAATAGCGAGTCGTGCTAACGTACACTGGGCACGCTTTTCCCGCCGTTTTTTTCCCCCTCAGGCTCTCACGCTCTCTCGCTCTGGCGCTCTCTCTACATGCTTCTCATACTGGAGCGTGACCTTGGTGCGCGAGCTGTCAGCTTTTAGAAATATAGCATACCTAAGTGGAGGACATTTAAAGACTCTTATCGGTTTAGCTTTAGCTTAAACGTTCAGTTTAAATCAATTAAGTGCAAAGAAATGAAATCACAGAGCGGCCCAAAGAGGAGCTGCTCTGAATTTCCATCACTGGGCCGGTTCTGAGAGAGGCCGGCCGCAGAATTTGAGTAAACGAGAGAGTAGAATGGACAGATGTGTGTGTGTGTGTGTGTGTGTGTGTGTGTGTGTGTGTTGTATACAGTCATGTGTATAAGCGCCCCAGTGACTTGCCTGTGACTGATTATTGGTTTTGAACAGCTGTAATCCTCTGGAGGCCACACACACACACACACACACACACACACACACACACACACACACACACACACACACACACAGGGCCACTTATACTGTGCTAATGTCAAATTTGTCTTGCATATTATTATTTATTAATGCATAAAAGGGATTAATCCTTTGTGCTTTGTGGGCTTTATCCCAATACCAGTATTTAAGCACTTATTAACCCTTAGTTAGAAGTCTACTGGATCTTAAACTCTTTAATATAATGATGTTACATGGATCGTTCAGCAAGTTCTGGTGGCAAATGGTGTCCCACAACTATTCCTTAAAAGTTACTTTGCAGATGCTGAAGCATTATTTGTATGCTACATATTTTATATTTTATATTAAATGTAATTAAAATGTCATTTTGTATTATATATATATATATATATATATATATACACATATTTTTTTCTTATATATTATATATAAGCATTTTTAATTACATTTATTATACATTACACAGACTAATTATATGTATATATATATATATTTAGAAAAGAGGACACGGGTACCCACCGTAGTTAGGATGCCGTGGTTATCAATATATAAATCAATATATATATATACACACACACACACTATATGTCCAAATGTTTGTGGACACCCCAGCTAATGACACAGATGTGCAAATGCACACACACAGCTGGTCAAGTCCCTGTAAGGAATAGGACTTTCTGGAGCAGTAAGTGACAGTGAATTAACAGGTGTCCCAATACTTTTGCCCAAATAGTGTATGTCCCTTTTTTTTGCCAAAATATTATTTTTATATATATTCTCTGCCAACCCACCTCCTCCGCCATGTCTCTCAGTGTGTGTCTCTCTCTCTCCCTGTTCCCCCCTCTATAAATATCATGCTCATGGCTACCGCAGCCTCAGTAAACATCGCAGCTCTAGGATGAGCTCAATTTTATTCCCACTTGCTAAACATAACCAAATAAAGTCCCGCAAACGGGGCTTCAAAGCCGGAGCGGGTTTGAAGTGCAGATTCCCGCTGCTGTCTAGACCGACTCTCATCTCTACAGTGACTAAAGCCCGCCTCGCATTTGATCTGCCTCATCCCCCTCTCGCTCGTCCCTTGCTTATCTCTCTTCCTGTGATCAAGGCCGAGTGTGTCAAACACTCCAGATAAACTCAGAGACAAAAACGAACATCGTCGGCTTCCTCAAACGAGCTTCCATGAACTCTCGATTCAGGAGGGAGAACATTTCCAGACATCTAGAGCGTACATTTTGAAGGATGTTACACATTTGAAGGATGTTACGCGTTTCAAACAACAGTTCATTCCTCGGCACTTTCCCGAATTGTTCAAATTTCCCAGCCCTGTTGAAGCGCATCAAGACGGAAAATGATTCCAGACATTTCCAAAGTCATGCCGGTTAAAATAAACACTTAAATAGGTCACAGTTTTATTGGCTGTTGGTCCAGATCTGCATAGGATAGCGCTTGGGTCCGAACCTGGACAATACAGTCTATTCAACAGCCCCAATACAGTCTATTTAGAGGGCTCAATACAGTCTATCTAACAGACCCAGTACAGTCTATTTAATGGGTCCAATACAGTCAAACAGCCCCAATAGAGTCTATTTAACCACCTCAATACAGTCTATTTAAGAGGCCCAGTACAGTCTATCTCACAGTCACAATACAGTCTATCTAATAGCCCCAATAGAGTCTATTTAACAGCCTCAATACATTATATTTAACAGCCACAATACAGTCTATCTAACAGACCCAGTACAGTCTATTTAATGGGTTCAATCAGTCTATTTAACGGGCCCAATACAGTCTAACAGCCCCAAAAGAGTCTATTTAACAGGCCCAATAGAGTCTATGTAACATATCCAATATAGTCTATTTAACAGACCCAATACAGTCTATTTAGAGGGCTCAATAGAGTCTGTTCAACAGCCCCAATACAGTCTATGTAACATCTCCAATATAGTTTATTTAACAGCCCCTAGTCTATTTAACAGGCCCAATACAGTCTATTAAACAGACCCAATACAGCCTATTTAGAGGGCTCAATACAGTCAATCTAACAGACCCAGTACAGTCTATTTAACAGGCCCAATACAGTCTTACAGCCCCAATACAGTCTATCAAACAGACCCAATACAGTCTATTTAACAGGCCCAATACAGTCTATCAAACAGACCCAATACAGTCTATCAAACAGACACAATACAATCTATCTAACAGACCCAGTATATTTAACAGTCTATCAAACAGACCCAATACAGTCTATTTAACAGGCCCAATACAGTCTATCAAACAGACCCAATACAGTCTATCAAACAGACACAATACAATCTATCTAACAGACCCAGTATATTTAACAGTCTATTTAACAGACCCAATACAGTCTATTTAGAGGGCTCAATACAGTCTATCTAACAGACCCAGTACAGTCTATTTAATGGGCCCAATACAGTCTATTTAATGGGCCCAATACAGTCTATTAAACAGCCCCAATACAGTCTATTTAGAGGGCTCAATACAGTCTATCTAACAGACCCAGTACAGTCTATTTAACAGGCCCAATACAGTCTTACAGCCCCAATACAGTCTATCAAACAGACCCAATACAGTCTATTTAACAGGCCCAATACAGTCTATCAAACAGACCCAATACAGTCTATCAAACAGACCCAATACAGTCTATCAAACAGACCCAATACAATCTATCTAACAGACCCAGTATATTTAACAGTCTATTTAACAGACCCAATACAGTCTATTTAGAGGGCTCAATACAGTCTATCTAACAGACCCAGTACAGTCTATTTAATGGGCCCAATACAGTCTATTTAATGGGCCCAATACAGTCTATTAAACAGCCCCAATACAGTCTATTTAGAGGGCTCAATACAGTCTATCTAACAGACCCAGTACAGTCTATTTAATGGGCCCAATACAGTCTTACAGCCCCAAATACAGTCAGCGAAGATATTTGGTGTTTCAGCTCTGACTGCTTTGATTTCTGGGGCATTGATCTCTGACAGAGCTCTGATTTCTGATTTGCAGTCTGATCTTGTGGTTACAGGGCAGCCATTCTGATAAACCCATAGAAAACACATAAAAGTGGACTGGGGGAAAAATAAAACCACAACAAATATAAGATATGAAATTGTTTTAAGTAAAAAAAAAGCAAATTCTGCTGTTTTTAACTTTAAAGTGGACTGTAGTGGACTTTAAAGCATGGTCAACGCAATACACTGATATTATCTACACATGAGTGGTAAGTAAGACATTTACAGTGGATTTTCCATCATTTTCCAACCCTGTATGTGTTAGAAGACGAGTTCAGAGGAAGCTGAGCCTGCATATGCAGGGCTGAGTGATGCTGCTTAGCAGAGTATTGCAGCATCAAGCGAAAGAGGAAAAACTCAGAGCTAAACTCAGGCTAAGAAGATTAGTGGGTATTTGGGAGTCTCAAGCTTTCACATATCTGATCAGGAAACACTCAAAACACAATAAAGGCTTCACAGGGCTTAGCGCAGTGCAACGCCACAGGACAGGAAAAAATAGATCGAACTCCGATAAACATGGCAAGTCCAGGATGAGCTAGATTTCACCAAACCCACTGACATAAAACTTAAAGGTATAATCTAATACTCCGCTCACCGGCAGACAGCAGATGGCCTGCACACAATGGAGCTGCGCATACTGTACATGCACTGAACCTACAGTAGATGAAGGGAATGTCCCTAAAGCCAGGGATTAACAGAGGAACAGCCAAATGTATAAGTGAACAAGTGTGCATCTAGATGGATGGATGGATGGCTAGATGGATGACTGGCTAGATGGATGACTGGATGGATGGATGGCTGTATGAATGGATGGATGGATAGATGGACGAATGATCAGCTGGATAGCTGGATGGATGGACGAATGGACGGCTGGATGGATGGATGGATGGACGGATGGATGGATGGATGGATGGACGGATGGATGGATGGATGGATGGATGGATAGCTGGATGGATGGATGGATGGATGGCTAGATGGATGACTGGCTAGATGGATGACTGGATGGATGGATGGCTGTATGAATGGATGGATGGATGGATGGACGAATGGACAGCTGGATAGCTGGATGGATGGATGGATGGATGGATGGATGGACGGCTGGATGGATGAATGGACGGCTGGATGGATGAATGGACGGCTGGATGGATGGATGGATGGATGGATGGATGGATGGACGAATGGACGGCTGGATGGATGGATGGACGAATAGACGGCTGGATGGATGGATGGATGGATGAATGGACGGCTGGATGGATGGATGGATGGATGGATGGATGGATGATGGATGGACGGGTGGATGGACGGATGGATGGATGGAGGGATGAATGGATGGATTGATGGACGAATGGACGGATGGTTAGCTGGATGGATGGCGGGATGGATGGATGGCTGGATAGATAGATGGATGGATGGATGGATGGATGGATGGATGGATGGCTAGATGGATGGATGGATGAATGTATACACACTATATGTTCAAATGTTTGTGGACACCGCTCCTTATGAATGCAGACACTCTCGCACAGCTGAATGCAATCAATCAAATCCACACTGCAAAGATGCTCCAAAATCTGGTGTCTAGATGGACAATAGAGACAGCTACTCCAACAAAAGTATGTTAAAAAAACTGTCAACAATGAAACAAATATGCAGATGTCCCAATACTTTTGTCCATATAGTGTAGACAGTTGTGTAAATGAATACATAAACGGAAGGGTAGATGGATGGAATGATGGACACACTGATAGACGGACAGGTTGCTAGATGGGTGGGTGATTATTTAGAAGCTCATTTGCATATTGCAGATTCCTGCAGTCATAACGAGCGAGATCTTCCGCAGCCGCACCAGAGACAGGAGTTCAGGCTGAGGTGAAGTGCTGCGTCAGAGTCTCTCAGTGTTCAGCAGCAGACAGGACGTTTGTGCTCGTCCCGTATTTGCTGCTGTCACCTCACCCAGCACAACTGTCATCCTCTATCTGCTCCACAGCCTGAAGGACCTCACCATGAACACCACACACACACACACATACACACACACACACACACACACACACACACACACACACATAGACACTGGCAAGCATACACACCACAACTCAGACAGGTTGACCCTCCCACTTCCTGCGATGACTTTGAGAAGACCTTAAAGAACTCCAGGCCCAACAAACATTCACTCTAAGCCACTCAAACACACACACACACACACACACACACACACACACACGTCTTTGCCTCGGGTCGAACAACACTCAGACTCGAGTAATCATCCTCCACTTCGCCTTTCCTTTCGCTACGAGTGAAAAAACAAACCTGAACCTCGCTTGATCCCGGCCACAGCGGCGGTAAACATGACGTTCTACTCTGAACTAACAACTACTGTGAGAAGCTATTAAAAATTCAAAATTAGCTTCAACATCAGACGCCATCTTCATGTGCACATTTCTTCACTTTCATAACTACTTTATTGTCATGACAACAACATAACCACATTACTGGCATGATTAACATTTTCCCAGAGCTGTAGCGCTCCTAAACCACAGTGGACACCTTACACCCTGATCTATAAACCTGATCTATAAACCTGATCTATAAACCTAATCTATAAACCTGATCTATAAACCTAATCTATAACTGAACTGAGCTTCTAAATATCACTGAATCAAACTGTACTGATACATAACATGCAGAACATTTGCACTAGGATTATTGCACAGCCGTACAGATGCCAATTTTATGCTAATTTTATGTAAATGTTTTGCATATCATTTTATCTGTACATGAAAGGTGTTTTTTACAGTACTTTTTTAACTTACTATTCTTTATTCTATTCATTATTTAGTGTTTTTTATCTATTAGTGTAATACTTAATATTAAACTTAATTAATAGTTTGTTTGTTTAATAAAGAGATTCTGATCAGTTTCATAGGCCCTAGAATAGAACCCTGTGGCACTCCACTAGATATGCTGCATGCAGTAGTTTCTGCATTAGGATTAATAACTGAACCCAGGGTCAAAAGGTCACGAAAGTACATATACTTGTGCTATAAATAATAGATGTAGACTTATGATCAGTGTAAACAAGGCCATTTCTTGCCTTAAGTGGTGTCAGCAGCTGCTTAAGGCCTACCACTCAACCAGCGGGGCTCTTAGATGGACTTGGGGATCTCAGAGGGGTTTATAGCATTGTTTGATTTGTAACATAGTTATTTTTAGATATAAAAGAAAATTCATATAATTCATTATAGTTTTTTTATATTGCATATAGAATAATATGGTTGGATGGAGATAGGGTGGGGGTTGCAGTTATAATGGTGATTGTCTTTTGAGTTTCTGTACCGGAAATGTTCAGAATTGGCCCTGAATGTGAAGGATTTCAGATTTCACTTTAGTTTTAATAATCTGTTGAAATTCTGTTGATTCTCAACAGGGTTAAGGTTAGGATTAGGCTTAGGTTTAAATAAGGTTAAAGATTTATTTATTTATTTAATCCATTACGTTCATTTAGAGTTTTGGTGCCTTTAATATTTAGATATTTAGATGTATGTTAGTGAGAGATCAGCTGATAATCGATAAATGATCTATATGGGTGTTTTCTTCTTTTCATTCTAAGAAAGAAGGTCCGATATAGTACTGAAAATGGGTTCTTTCATTTCTAACAACAGAGGAACCCATTTTTAAATACTAAATATTTTAATACTTAAATAAAATTGTGGAACGTCTGATTTCTGATTGTTCTGGGATCTTTTAAAACCCTCTTTCCAGACGCTTCTGCATCTCCACCCTTCTTCCTGAAGGCCTTAGAGAGCTCTCTGGATCTGGCCATTATGGTAAACTTCTTCACCCCTCACTAACTTCAACCATCAGTCAAGATCAGACCAGACTAAACGTCTGAGGTTTAAATAAGACAGACTCATCCAGAATCCTGTGGGCCTGTTTAGACGCCACCCTCTTTAGAAGTGTATGATGGCTTTCTCTAACACCCCCCCCCACACACACACCCCCTCACCTCTTACCTTAAGCACATCCTCGTCTGTGGAGCTGCAGTCGGTGAAGTCCGACACGTCAGTGACGGATCCGTCCGTCTCCACAGCGACCGTACGGACCGGCACTACGACTCGTTTTCCGGTCAGCACCGCCGTGTTCATCAGCTCTGTGTCCTGCAGAGCAGAGGTCAGAGGTCAGAGATTAGAGCTAAACCACGACCACTGCGCACCACTTAGCCCTTAACTGACCACCTCAGCGTCCACTGTGGTCGCTGTGAGAGCTCTCCTGGAGGAAAGCCAGTTTTCCCAGCTCCCATCCAACACCTAGTTTATCCATTAACCGATGAGAACATTGTGACACAGTACTAACGAAGGAGAACAGTCTAGAACAATGTGAAAGGCTAAGAACAGTCTAGAACAGTGTGAAGAAGAATCTAGAAAAATATTCATGAAAAAGATGAGTCTAGAACCACGTGAATGCTTAAGAACATTCTAGAACCATCTGAACAAAGTAAAACAGTGTGAATGAATGAGTAAGAACAGTCTAGAACAGTGAATGAGTAAGAAGAGTCTAGAACAGTGTGAATGAATGAGAAGAGTCTAGAACAGTGTGAATGAGTGAGGAGAACAGCCTAGAACAGTGTAAATGAGTGAGGAGAACAGTCTAAAACAGTATGAATGAGTATGAACAGTCTAGAACAGTGTGAATGAGTGAAAAGAACCATCTAGAACAGTGTGAATGAATGTGGAGAACAGTCTAGAACAGTGTGAATTAGTAAGAACAGTCTAGAACAGTGTGAATGGGTAAGAACAGTCTAGAACAGTGTGAATGAATGGGTAAGAACAGTCTAGAACAGTGAATGAGTAAGAAGAGTCTAGAACAGTGTGAATGAATGAGAAGAGTCTAGAACAGTGTAAATGAGTGAGGAGAACAGTCTAAAACTATGTGAAACAGTAAGAACAGTCTAAAACAGTGTGAATGTGTGAGGAGAACCATCTAGAACAGTGTGAATGAATGAGAAGACTCTAGAACCATGTGAATAAATAAGGAGAAGAGTCTAGAACCATGTAAATGATTGAGGAGAAGAGTCTAGAACCGTGTGAATGAGTGAGGATTCATTCAGCAGTGCGTTTCAGGACAGTGCTTATTTGCACCCTCCCCTCCCCCGGGTGCTGCATGCCCGGGACCCTGATATAGAACACCGTGCCGTGGACAGGCTGTCATTCTTTCCGGAGGTGAACGCGGGTCGCTGCGAGGCATAGGTTCGGATTAAAGTCTAAAATGGTTTAATAATAATCCTCTATTGTGCACCCAGAGGACGTGGAGCTCCAGTGGCGCAGGTCAACTCTCTGTTGACCTTTATAGTTGTGACAGATGCAGCGCGATGACCAGACTGAGTGGGGCAGGTTTCCCACAGATCCAATATCACTTTGTCTTTTTAGCCCCAATAAGAGAAAACTGCAGCAGCAGGGAGATCCAATCATTTCAGAGAGAGCTGGAAACCTGCGCAGAGTAAACAGAGCGCTCACTCTCAAACCCACTCGGCTCTGACTGGGTCTCGCTGTCCTTTCAACTCAGTATTGACTCGGACTTACTCCCAATTGGACTTGTTCCTGGATTCGTCTCAATCTCAATTGGACTCGATCCTGACTTGGTCTCGCTTTTAATTGAACCAGGTCTTGGATCAGCCTTGTTCTCAATTGGTTTCGGTCTTGACTCGGTTAAGCTCTCAACTGGACATGTTTTTGACTTGGTCTCACCCTGAAATGGACTTGAACTTGACTTGGTCCCACTCTCAGTTGGACTCAAGTCATGACTTGTCCTCACCTTCAGTTGGACTCAATGTTGGCTCTGTCTCATTCTCATTTGAACATTTTCTGGGATTGGCCTCACTTTCTAGGTGCTGACTTGTCCTCGTTCTAAACTGGACTTGGACTTGACTTGGTCTCACTCTTAGATGGACTTGGACTTGACAGTGGACTGTGTCTCACTCTTAATTGATCTTGGTCTTGGATCAGCCTTGTTCTCAAATAGACTCGGTCTTGACTCTCCTGCCTCGCTCTCTATTGGATTTACTCTTGGCTCTGCCTCGCTCTCCATTGGACTTTTTTGGTTCTGACTCGGCTTTACTTTTAACCGAACCTTGTCTTGACTCCGTCTTGCTCTTATTTGGGCTCGCTCTTGACTCAGCTGGACTACTCACAGTCTTGCGTAGCCTACAAGCCGTGTCTTCATTTGACCTCGTTGCCGTGGCAACATCACATCCTCACTTCCCTTATGTAAATATTTTGTAGACTAACATCCCAAATCTTACACTGTTGAGTTTGAATGAATATCCTGCAGTATTAGTGTTTAGCGTTCAATTGGGCCTCGCTAAATCCCATCAAATCCCAGTTCTGATCCACTGAAAAAAAAAAAAAAATCATTATGTTTATTTTTCCTAAACTTTACCACGGTAAAGACTCCAGATGCATCATGGTATGTAATATTTTGCTGTACGTTGTCTGTTCTGTGCCATGTTTCACATTTCTGTAATCCAGCTGTACGTTCCAGAGCGAAATCGCAATGATCAGGCCAAAATCTGCACGACTGGCCTCCAGCCCGGGGTCACCATCTTATCAGCCGGACAGATGAAGCCGGTCACATTTACAAGCTCAATCATGATCCTGAGCCCCTGCGTGTCTCCTGGGGCGACCCCATTTTTCAGCAGAGTTGCACGGCCTGATCACATCTGTAAACATCTGTGAATGGGCTGATCCTGGTAGGCTGTGCTGTTTATAGGAGGTTTAGTCAGCTTAACAAACAGTACGTAGATATGTAATATGCAAATTCATGCAAATGCATATTCACCGAAATCATTCAATCACATTATTAATTTCATGTAAGCTTGTTGTTTATATTCATGCTGTTCACCCGACAACTCTCCTAATACCCCTCCTAATGGGATCAGTAATGTGCTGAATTGACTTATTTGTAATGTGCCTTTCTAACAAATGCACCCATTGCTGACACATATGTGCAAATGCACACAATAGAATAGGACTCTCTGGAGCAGATAGTTAACATCAACCTTTTGGGACCCTGCCTAAAAATACCAGGCATGGGCTAGAGGGGCATAAAGCCCCCCAGCATTGACCTGTGGAGCAAGGGGATGAGATGGGGAAGTTGGGGAGGATGGGTAGGTGGGGTCGTGATCGTCATCCACCATCCTGACCTCACTAACGCTCTTGCTGCTGAATGCACTCAAATCCTCACAGCTAGTGAGGAAAGCCTTCCTGCACAGCTGAGACAGTTACCAGCTCCAACAAAAATCTCACTTTATCTATCTACGATCTATGGACAAAAGTACTGGGACACCTGTTCATTGGTCATTGTTTCTTCCGAAATCAAGGGTCCTAAAGAGTGTATCCTGCTTTTGTTGGAGTAACTGTCTCTACTGTCTAGGGAAAAAGGCTTTCTACTAGATTTGGGAGGAGCATTGTGCAGGTAGGCTTTCCTCACTAGCTGTGAGGATTTGATTGCTTGCATTTAGCGACAAGAGTGTTAGTAAAGTCAGGATGTTGGATGATGATCACCACCCCTCCTCATCATCCCAGACTCCCCAACTCATACTGGATGGAGAACCAACCATCATTACTGAGAACACAGGTGTCCCGATACTTTTGTCCATAGATCGTAGATAGATAAAGTGAGATTTTTGTTGGAGCTGGTAACTTTCCTCACTAGCTGTGAGGATTTGAGTGCATTCAGCAGCAAGAGCGTTAGTGAGGTCAGGATGGGGGATGACGATCACGGCCCCACCTCCTCATCTTCCCCAACTTCCCCATCTCATCCCACTGCTTCACAGCTCAATGCTAGGGGGCTTTATACCCCTCTACTAGCCCACGCCTGGCATTAGGCAGCATGGGGCTGATAGGTTCACGTTTATGCATTTGAAGGGGGGGCATTTATTAGAAGGGGTGTCCTCTAGTGTATCTATCTATTCATTCACCTGGTCTGTCATGTACATGCTGTTCTCTAAGCACATCTGTCCCAACACAGCAGTACAACGCTGAATTTCAGAGACAGCAATTATGATCCTATCCACACCTCCCCAGCGTAAATCTCTCCTACCCTGCAAACAATGAGGCTTCTCCTAAAACTGGATGTTCTCTCTCTCTCGCTCTGGTGACGTCGTCTGATGCAGATTATTGCTTCACAGCGCTGATGACTGATCAAGACCTCCCTACAGATTAATTCCCAGATTAATTGTGCTTTAAAAAGAGCTAGCAGCAAACGTACTGACGGCCCAGCATCCCGACCGGCGCTGAATAGGCAAAAAAACAACAACAAAAAAATCATTCCACTGTTTACGTCCCAAACAGTTGCGTAACACCTGCGTATTCCATGCTAATATCGCTAAAGCTGCAGGAGTCACATGGTAGCGAGTGCTAAAGAAGGCTCAGTCTGCAGTGACAGGTGAGGGGTTTGTGTGACATGAAATGTGAGAGTTTCAGTGCAACGGCATGAAAGGGATTACACCAGCATAAGACGTGAAAGTGTGTGTGTGTGTACAGGAAGGTCTCTCACAGGTGCATTATGCAAGCTGACTACTAACAGATATGTTCAGGATCAGTAGAAACACTTGACATTGCTCTGTATGGCTTTTCCATCACCCTGACGGCTCCTCCGCTGACTGTTATAAATAGGATGCTAATCGTGTGCGGATGTGCATGAGAAAGTGCTCCTTGAGGAGAACTCGCAGTTCAGGAGTGACATAAAATATCTCATTTCTACCATTTTATTTTTTCCTAGCCTGTGTCCAAATATTTATGGACACCCCTTCTAACGAATGCATTCAGCTTGTATAAGTTGCACCCATTGCTGACACAGCTGTGCACCCAAATGCACCCACACAGAGCTCGTCTAGTCCCTGTAGAGACGTACTGCCAATAGAATAGGACTCTCTGAATCTCTCCTGAACCTAGGGCACCATGCTGCCTAACGCCAGGCGTGGGCTAGAGGGGTATAAAGCCCCCCAGCATTGAGCTGTGGAGCAGTGGAAGAACTGTGTTCTCTGGAATGATGGTTGCTCCACCATCCAGTACTTTTGGGATGAGTTGGGGACGATGAGGTGTGAGGACCTCACAAACTTTTTCTTTGTTGCTGAATGCAATCAAATCCTCACAGTAATGCTCCTCCTAAATCTAGTAGAAAGTCTTCTTCTCTGGACAGTATAGACAGTTTCTCCAACAAAAGCAGGATCGGCTCTTTCTAATACCCTTGATTTCAGAAGTAACAATGAATGAGGCTGTGTCCCAATACTTTTGTCCATACAGTGTATGTGCATCATTTGAGGTTTGAGTGAAAAATGCACCCACCATGACTAGAGGAGCCAAGCCGACGAAGTCTCTCTGGGTGGTGTAGATCCTCATGAGGCCCTCCGATGCTCCCAGCATTTTGACATCATCAGGAAGAGCCAGCTCCCATTTAATCACTTGGATTTCTGACTGGCTGCTGACGTCCTCCACCTCGAAATCCATCTGCAGGATCGCCTGGAGCTTGCTCAGCCTGCAGGAGAGACGTCGGTGACAGAAGATAAGAACTTCATATTCTGTGGTTGTGCTGCTGCCAGCTCAGTGTAGCAAAATGCAGGCCAGCATAATGCAGTATTTTAGTTCGGTGAACCCCTTGAACTAGTGTGTTTCCCGTCCCTGGACCTGGAGTAGCCGCTGTCCTGCACATTTTACAACTTTCTCTTCCTTAACATGCCCCCTCTCAGGCAGGGGTTGTTAATAAGCTGATTAGCTGGATCAGCATGTTTGAAGCAGCAAATAATTGGAGGTCTAACAGTTTGGCTGAACCTACTACAGGCTGCCCTCTGCAGCAGAGGCTGTCCTCTCAGCTGGTCAACTGTAATTGCATATGTTCACTGACCACAGCCTAAGGATTATTACTCAGTAACTACAATAAACGCAATGCAAACTTGCTGCCTTCTTCCTGCTAAAAGTGTCTAATAGATCATTTAGGCCATTTTAGGCCTTGAGAATGAGCCGTAAGGCATTTTAGACCCTTTTCTGTAGGTCTACCAGTGGCCAGCATTTTCTATGGTTATACTTCTTTCCTCTATTATCTTCTCAATGTAGAAAATGGTGTATTATTCAGTAACTACAGGGACTTCTGTAGAACAGGTGGGGATATTCTTTGGTAATACAAGTTTGTAATAATACTTTCGGCCCGACAGCGGGGAATAAGCTGTTTAAGGGGTTAATAACAGGTTAATAACTAATGCTGCTGCAGTTACTTGCTCTATAATGCAGATGACTCAAAAAAGCCCAGCATTCATTTTGTCAGTGACAAAAACTCTCATTCTGTACAAGAAATATAATACAGGAAAATAAGTCACGGTGCTCTGAATGAGCTCGTTCTCACTGGACGGAAAAAACACAGCGCATCCAACAAGAACGAAAGCCTTCGTCTTTTATATAGCAGTGAAAACATGGCAGCTCAAAAAGAAGCACTGACGGATTTTATATACGGTGCACTATTCTAATGTTCAGAGTGAACATCCTGTGCAACTCAAACCCCTCCCAGTACAACCAAAACCCCTCCCAGTACAACCAAAACCCCTCCCAATACAACCAAAACCCCTCCCAATACAACCTAAACTTATCCTAGTACAAATAAAACCCCTCCCAGTACAAACAAAACTTCTTCCTGTTCAACCAAACCCCTCCCAGTACAACCAAAACCCCTCCCAATACAACCTAAACTTATCCTAGTACAAATAAAACCCCTCCCAGTACAAACAAAACTTCTTCCTGTTCAACCAAACCCCTCCCAGTACTACCAACATCTATCCCAGTACAACCACAACTCCTCCCTATATAACCAAAATCCCTCCCAGTGCAACCAAAATTCCTCCCAGTATATCCAAAACTCCTTCCTGTTTAACCTAAACCCCTCCCAGTACAGCAAAAAACCCTCCCAGTACAACCAAAACTCCTCCCAGTACAACCAAAACCCCTCCTGGTACAACTAAAACCCCTCTCAGTACAACCAAAACACCTCCCAGTACAGCCAAAACCCCTCCCAGTACAACCAAAACCCCTCCCAGTACATCCACAAGTCTTCCAAGTACAACCAAAACTTCTCCCAGTACCAAAACACCTTCCTGTTTAACCCAAACCCTTCCAAGTACAAAAAACCCATATCGGTACAACCAAAACCCCTCCCAGTACAACAAAAACCCATCCCAGTACAACCAAAACGTCTCACAGTACAACCAAAACTTCTCACAGTACCAAAACACCTTCCATTACAACCCAACCCCCCCAGTACAGCCCAAACCCCTCCCAGTACAACCAAAACCCCTCCCAGTACAACCAAAACTCCTTCCTGTTCAACCCAAACCCTTCCCAGTACAAAAAACCCATATCAGTACAACCCAAACCCACCCCAATACAACAACAACAACCCATCCCAGTACTGCCAAAACACCAGTAATAAGTGCTGTGAATTTGCTGCAAATTTGCATATTCCGTCCAACACAGCAACTGTATTTCAGTCTAAGGCTAGAGGTAAACTTCCTGTTAACTACGTTTGCATACACATAATGGCTATTACCATGGTCAGTGTTTTCTGGTCTGCCCCCTAGTGAAAGCCTCCAGTAACACACGTAGCACATCTGTCGCCTAATCAGAGACACATTTGGCTAAACTCAGATCGGGACACAATCCAGATACAGATTAGGTGTCCAGGTGTAAGAGGGGTTATAATGACTATATTTTAGGAGGCCTGCAGGAAGACTATGACTACGCTATGATCAGCAACAGGCTTTAAAAGCACACACAGCTTAGTCGGTCGCCGTATCACCATGCCATATCATTCTTCCACTACACCCACACCCGCATCAATCCCCTCCCTACTCAGCATAATGCTTTCAATAGAACTTGACTTCTCCTATAATCTGATACATCTGTCTGCATCTGTCCGAAATCTTTCAGCTTTGAAACACAGCTTTCGAGCTCTGGGGATCAGCCGAAAATGAGTTCAGAGGCTTCTTTTGTGTGGGATGGTTTTCTGGGCATATGTGTGTGTGTGAGAGTGTGAGTGTGTGGGTATGGCTGTGTGTTTTTATATTTTGCTTAATGGAGTCGTAGATGGGTTATTAGGCTTTATTAGAGTTTATTAAGGTTTATTAAGGTTGGCATTGCGTAGAAAACTCTGAAGAAGCCTGTCTTCATTTATCAGACAGCACAATTTATTCTCCGATACATTATGAATGTACTTAGAACACCCTGGGATTGTATTTTAAGTCCATATGAATTTACATCATGATTATAAAACGCATTAGTGTTTCACAGCATGCGGCGCGGCGAACAAAACTTCATTACTCAATTACAGATCAACAAATTGTGCTACTTTCTCCAATTTTCTCATGAATAATAAACCACTGGAATAGTTGAAAGTGCTTCGGCTTGTGCATACTGGTATAACATCATCTTTTATTCCTGGCTTGAAAGTATACTAACTGAATTTGCCTTCATTTCTGGATCACAGGTCCACCATAACCATTTCCTGTAAACAAAAATCTCAGATTTATTAAGTTACGCTACATGCCCAAAGGTATGTGGACACCTGATCATCACACCTACTGTCTATGAGCTTGTTGGACATCCTATTCCAAAACCATGCCTTGTTTTGTGCTTGAGTAAGCATATACACGCCTGGAGCGGTGGGCAGCCACCTAGCAACATCCAGGGAGCAGTAGCGAGTTCCTCGCTCACGGGCACTTCAGTAACATCCTGTCGCATCCAGGGATCAAACCAGTGACCTTCCAGAAGGCTTTCCATAATATGCTGGAGTGTTTCTATGGGAACTTGAGCCCATTCAGTCAAAAGAGCATTGGTGAGGTCAGGCGCCTGGATGAGAAGGCCTGGTTCGCAATTAGCGTAGGCAGGAACAGGAAAGGATCTTCTCTGAACTGTTCCCACAAAGTTGGAAGCAGATAATCAAGTAAAATGACTTTACTGGAACTGAGAAGCTGAGCAAAACCCTGATAAACAGGCCCTGAGCATTATCCCCCCTCCACCAAACTTTACTGCTGTCACTCTGCACTCTGGAAGGTAACGTTCTTCTGCCTCCGTCAAACCCAGATTCGTCCAATAGACTACCAGACAGTGAAGCGTGAGCTGTTGTTGCTTCTTTAGGTGCATTTCTAATATAATAGCACTTACAGTTGACCAGGGCAGCTCTAGCAGGGTAGAAATATGCCAGTGCATGTGTTTACGAGGGTGGATGCCATTGAAGAATCATTTTTGGTTCCATAAAGATGACTTATATGTAAAGAACTTATTATAGGTTTAAAGAAAAGTGTTTGTAAAGGTTTGATTTTATGAACCGATGTGCCTTAAACCCCTGAATTTAATAATTACAAGGGCTGTACACTTACTTTTTAAAAAAATTATCAAAATAAAGCATCATATAATCGTTAATAAATATTTGTTCATTTCTAGAGCCCGGAACATTAAAAATAACAGGATTTGAAAGATAAAAACAACTTTACATGGCAACAACAGTTATTTAAGCTGTGTTTTCAATTATGCGAACACTGCTACAGCTTATCCAATAAGCACCCAAATGGCCAGTATATGCTGTTTTCCAGTAGATCCAGTTGATTTGTCCCTCTTCAAACATGTCAGTCTGATAAGTCGATATTCAAACAAGACAAACAAATGAACTGAGAACCCAAAAAAAAGAACAAAGCAGATTGAAAACAAGGACTATCCGGATTTGGGTGAAGGTCCCTTTCAGCCCCTTTCTGGGACACTATTAAACAGGATTTGTCGGGTTTAATCCGGCATTATAGGAGGAAGATTCCCCAAAAATGCACCATGGCCTGGTCCTAAGTGGCTGTATGCGGCTGAGACTCTGCGGGTAACTATTGTTGGGACCGATTTAGTAACGACTTATGGCCAAATAGCCTCTTCCAAAACACACTTAAGACAAAAGCCTAACAAAAAAAATCCCACCAAAAAGTGCACTCGCATTAGGCAGTCCCTGCAGGGGGGGGTAACTTGCAGGCTGCTTTTTACTGGATTATGGAGTAATTTACACACCACAAATATGCCTTTTTAAAAGCATTAAGATGAACAAAAGGCTATAATCCCTGGCACTGGGGGGAAAACAAGGCCAAATGAGGTCAGCAAGGCCAAACTCCTCAAAGACAGACAGACAGACAGACCCGCACCGGCTGCTGTTGAATGACTGTGACCTTCGGTGTAATCTTAAGCCTCCCCAGTCCATGCCCAGATCGGGGCCCATGAAGGTTTCAGACGCCGAGATAGACGCTCCCAAATGGGAACGTTGAAATTGCCGGAGGTTTGATAGCCGAAAACTGTAATTAGCTGATGAGCTACACTGTTGGGAATTCTCCCAGGTGGGAATACAAAGGGTGGCGTAATTATGCAACATATGCAACCTAGGCAGCGTACATGCTGAGGTCAAGGTACCCGCATCACACAGGGATAGAAAGGGGAACTCAGGCTGGCTTTCACTAAGAGGATCTCACATACACACACACACACCGATACACATACACATGCATATACAAGACTGTAATTAGACCCAGTGTAACAATATTGTAGTACTTCTTACTTTTCCTGGAGGGAGATAAAGCTGCACTGCTTGTGGGAATGTGGAGAAGTGGTCGTCATGTCTAGTACGAACACATTTGAGCACACATAGCGAGTACCGGCTAATAATAAATGACCTGGAAAGAGAGGTCTGTTGACTCTAGGTCTGCTAAGCATGGCTGAAAGCAATCTTAAAAATAAAGACGCTACAAAAGGTTCTTCAAGCAGTTCTACAGAACCTGGGTCTTCAAATCTAATCCTTAAACCCAGTTTCCAGTCCTGGATTTCTTTAATGTAGTAGTGTTGGTAGTAGTACTGGATTCAAGGTCCAGATTTGAAGATCTCTGCCACAGAAGAACCACATTTGATTCCATAAGAAACCTTAGGGGCCTCTCCAATGGGCCTCTAATTCTTGAGAAAAAGGTCTAGGTGGCAGAATCTTCATAAAACCACCTAAGAAATGTCTTAATACTTAATAACTGGAGAATTAGGCCTGTGGCTCTTTGAGTATTTAATAGGTTCTTACACTCACATGTTTCTTTATTACAAACATATATTTCATTATTTGCACTAAAATGTTTTTTATGGCCTTGCTCAAAGAACCTTTCGGAGAACCTTTGTTTTTAATAAAGGAAACCCTGCTTCTTCTAATCAAATGGACTTTTTAAGGTACCATACATGCATCACTCATTTCAATTTAGCTCTGCTGTCCTCCTGAGCCCATACTGGTCTAGATTACTCCCCGAAAGCTTACATGGACAACGGGGTGAAAAGGGGAGCCGAGGAGACCTGTAATCCAAAAGAAGGGTTCCTAGAAAAGTGTCCAATTAAACCGATCAAGAATTATGAACCAATTGGAGGATCTCTCACTCACACGGGATTGGCCTGAGGTTAGACGCCGCTAAACTCTTAAGTTGAGCACTGCACTCAGTATTCACCGTGCCGTGCTGGCCCAGGACAGTTGTTCTGCCTTTACAGACTCAAAGTTCTGTGTTCACTTCCAACTTTTTTCGTCACCCTTCGAATACTGAAGCTAATATGACTAGAATATTGAGGATAAAGCTAAAACCAGAATCATTGGAAGGACGTTTGGTGCAGCATAGGGTTCCTCACATAATGCCATTGAAGAACCCCTTTGATTGCTCAAAAAACTTTGTATTAATGGATATTTTTTATATAATTTTTGTAAATGATGTAAAGATTTAATTGAAGGTTCTCAAAGAAGCTCTATTTTAAAGAGAGTTCAAAATTACAAATTCACACTGCAACTTTGGGACATAATGCAGTTTTAATAATGCTATTATTAGCATTATAATAATAGTTACTATCAAGGCTAAAATTACAAAAAAGGATATTAATAGTATTGGATTTTGAAGCACATTTTAAAATCCCAACTGTGAAAAGGTACCACCTGAATGAGAACTTGCTGGTGTATGTATGAATTAGGCCTGTCACGATAACTATATATTTTTGAACATCATACCGTCCCAGAAATAACTGTGATAAACAATATTAGTCATTTTAATATGCACTGATATAATGAAAATAAAATATCATAAAAAAGGAAAATTACAACATTTTAAAGAGTAGTGAACATTTTTATGAACATAATTATTAAGAATATTCAGATATTGGGATTGCAATATAGAAAAATGGTTGAATATCCTAAATAAATAAAACATAAATCTGATTTATTGTAAAATACTGACTTATTTATATTTAATGGGCAAAGTGCAATATTGAGGTCAGCAAAAATGATTGAGGTCATATATAGCATACTATATATATGTTGATAACAATAATTATTCTGACAGGCTTAGTATAACTGTATGAACCCATGTACCTTTTTCCACTCACACTGGACCGCTTCTGACAGATAACCCCCACGCTGCCATCCGAACCTGTATCCAGAGTGATGTCCCATAGCAACGTGTTGCTAGGTGTGGCTGTGCGAAAGGACACACCTTTCTTCACCATGGCCCTGTGAGGAAAAATACAAGCAGTTACCAAAATGATACAGTAATCCACAAGCAGTGCTGTTGTATTGTATTAGTGCATACAATTTCTAAACTGAATCACAACTGAATCAAATTGTTGTGAAACTGGAAGTCATAATATTCACTGAATCACTTCCTAAAGAATCACAACTGAATCAAATTGTTGTGAAACTGGAAGTCATAATATTTACTGAATCACTTCCTAAAGAATCACAACTGAAGCAAATTGTTGTGAAAAATGGTCTGCTAGATGCCTTAAATGTAAATGAAACTGGAAGTCATAATATTCACTAAATCACTTCCTAAAGAATCACAACTGAATCAAATTCTTGTGAAACTGGAAGTCAGAATATTCACTGAATCACTTCTTAAAGAATCAAACTGAATCAAGTTGTTGTGAAACTGGAAGTCAGAATATTCACTGAATCACTTCTTAAAGAATCAAACTGGCATGAAATGTTAGGATGCATATATATATATATATATGAGAGAGAGAGAGAGAGATTTGCTATATACCTATATACCAGTCGTAAAGCTGGAAATGACTGGAAAACAGTTCTTTATAGTAGCCCCAATATTCCATCTGGACCCACCACACTACACTACACTGAATCAGCACTGAAAGGATTAAGCCTGATGTTCCACAGCATTACAGATGTTTACAACTGGTAATTTCACACTAAATCCACTGAAGCACAGCATGGTTTTCTAATCAGCCTTACTCTAATTCCACAATATTTACTGTAGAAAAGCATGTTCTGTTTATTTCTCCATTAATAAACTAACCGCCCTAACTGTCCACTGTCTGCTGTAGCGTATATCTAATCTATAGCATCACATCTGGCGTAAAGGGTTTGTGGGGTCTCAGGATTAAACTGAGAACCATGATGAGCTGAGAAGAGGTCATTCACAACAAAGCAAAGCCACATAACATGAGGTCAATAAACACAAACACGTACGTAGAGAACTCCGGCTCAGATTATAGACCAGATTCATAAGACAGACCACCAGTGATGTAAAGAGCGAACAGTTTCAACAGGAACACATTTGATTTTATTTATAAATGATGAGGATTATGGGCCTGTTTTAGCATTTGCGTGAGGTATAGTGCTACACCGTTTTTCTGTCTTCTGTGTGCGCAGTGTAGAAGATTCATAACTCAACACCGTCCTGCAAAAAAGCCCCACCTGAATGATCAGGCCAGGGTTTCCAAGTCAACAGTTTTTTTTACTCAAAGGCTTTTCCCAGCCTTTCTTTCGCCTGCAAATTAGTTGGTGTAGAGGTTGGTGAGCCTCTGTCCTTCACATGACATGCTAGGGGTCGATCCCTGACCTGATCAAGCACTCTATGGTATACCAACCAGTCCTTTTGGCATATTTACATCTGTACATTTTCAATCAACCAAACAACTGAATCAAATTGTTGTGAAACTGGAAGTTATAATTTTCACTGAATCACTTCCTAAAGAATCACAACTGAATCGAATTGTTGTGAAACTGGAAGTCATAATATTCACTGAATCACTTCCTAAAGAATCAAATTAAAACAATTTGGCATGGAATTGGAAATTGAATATGAATCTTTTTTAAAGAGTCATAACTGAATTGTTGTAAAACTGGAAATTGTAATATGCACTGAATCACTTTCTAAAGAATCATTATTGAATCAAATTGTAAAAATAGAACAGACTCATAAACAACTTGCGACACATGCACATATTTGCAGTTCCATTATGACTAATACTGCATACCACAGAAAAACACACACACACACACACACACACACACACACACAAGTCATTTACTCTAATGGTGGGTCTGACCTCTGATGTTTAGAGGATCAGCATTATGAGCATTATCCAACACACACACACTTAAACACATCCCTGAACAGCAGGAGGTCACGCTGATGCACAGACATACAAATACCATTTTGGTGCAAAGTGCATGTTTGACCATGTGCTTGACCACGGTCACACTATTATTATTTATGTGCTATTAAAATGCCCTTGATGCCAACTCAATCCCCCAGACTGTATTATACCCACTCAGACTGGCACAGTACACTGTACCACTCAGCCTGGCACTGCCCGCTATAAAAAGCAATGCCCTTCACCGCCCTAACTAACCTGCACTCCACCAGCACCACCCGCTACACCAGACTGCTCAGTAACTATGCAGCAGTTACATCTGTGTGTGTGTGTGTGTGTGTGTGTGTGTTTGTGTGTTAAAAAGGATTTTTAAATGAATCATATTTGAATCAAATTCAATTTGTATTTAATGATTCTTTTTTAATTACAAGTGAATCAAATGTTCTGAAATTGTTAATCTCATTATGCACCGAATCATTTCCTAAAGAATCATAATTTAATGAAATGTATTAAAATAGCACATCTCATGATGCACTGAATCATGTTCAAAAGAGTCACAATTGAAACAATTGTTGCAAAATTGTTAATCTCATTACGTAATACATCAAGTCACAACTGAATCAAATTGTTAAGAAATTTGACAGATCATTATGAACTGAATCATTTCCTAAAAGAACCATTATTGAATCAAATTATTGTAAAACTTGACTCCTCATGCATTGAATCATTTGCTGAAGAATCACAAATTAATAAAATTGTTAATCTCATTATCTGTTACTGAATCATTTCCTAAAAAATCACAATTAAATAATAATAATAAAAATATTTGGAAACAGGACTTCTCATGATGCACTAAATAATTTCCCAAAGAACCATAATTGAATTGAATTGTTGTGAAACTGAACTAATTATGCACTGAGTGAATTATTACCTAATGAATCACAATTAAACAAAAGTGTTATGATACTGCTATGTAACTATAAATGAATCAAATCTGAGATAATCTCATGAACCAATTATACACTTCCTAAAGATTCATCACTGAATCGAATATATTCAGTTTTCAAATTTTAAATAATTTCATAAGGAATCATAATCAAAAATCAAGTAAATCGTTGTGCATTTAGAGACAGTGTGTGTGTGTGTGTGTGTGTGTGGAGGGAAGATGAGGCCAAGGGTAGAGGGGAAGTCCTGTTCATGCAGTGTGAATCTGAAGCTGACAGTGTGGGCAGGTAGACCAGCGCTAAAGAAAGGCATGTTAGTGTCCACTGCTGCTGTACAGGACAGCAAATCAATTACGGCCTCAGTCCCACATCACTTTCACTCAGCTGAGTGTGGGCAGTCATGTCAACGCTGTGCCCACACACACTCTCACACACACACACTCAGTCAAGACACAACCTGCTTTATTAGCCTGTAAAGAAAGTCTGGAAGTGAATTAGACAGCTGTAATTAGAGGCAGTCTTGACCTTTGCAGGTGAATGATGCCATCACGGTCAGTCAATGGGGCTCGGCTGAACTGTACTGGTTGCTTTGGGACAAGGTGTTGAGCTTTAACCCCTAAAACCCCTAAAGGGTCAATAAGTGGGTCCACATTTTAAATCCTTAGGCTCATAATCTCAGACCTTTAGCCTTAGACCACAGAAGACCACTGTAGTTACACATTACCATAAAATGCCACCTGCAGTGTTTTACTGCTTTTCTAGGGTTTATCAAGGTGTTCATTGACTAATATCTTCTATTCTAGTGTATAGGAGTGTTTATTGAGGTGTTTATGGACTAATATCTCCTATTCTAGTGTATAGGAGTGTTTACTGAGGTGTTTATGGACTAATATCTCCTATTCTAGTGTATAGGAGTGTTTATTGAGGTGTTTATGGACTAATATCTCCTATTCTAGTGTATATGAGTGTTTACTGAGGTGTTTATGGACTAATATCTTCTATTCTAGTGTATAGGAGTGTTTATTGAGGTGTGTATAAACTAATATCTCCTGTTATAGTGTATAGGAGTGTTTGTTGAGGTGTTTATGGACTAATATCTCCTATTCTAGTGTATAGGAGTGTTTATTGAGGTGTTTATGGACTAATATCTCCTATTCTAGTGTATAGGAGTGTTTATTGAGGTGTTTATGGACTAATACCTTCTATTCTAGTGTATAAGAGTGTTTACTGAGGTGTTTATGGACTAATATCTCCTATTCTAGTGTATAGGAGTGTTTATTGAGGTGTGTATGGACTAATATCTTCTATTCTAGTGTATAGGAGTGTTTATTGGGGTGTTTATGGACTAATATCTCCTATTCTAGTGTATAGGAGTGTTTATTGAGGTGTTTATGGACTAATACCTTCTATTCTAGTGTATAAGAGTGTTTACTGAGGTGTTTATGGACTAATATCTCCTATTCTAGTGTATAGGAGTGTTTATTGAGGTGTTTATGGACTAATATCTCCTATTCTAGTGTATAGGAGTGTTTATTGAGGTGTTTATGGACTAATATCTTCTATTCTAGTGTATAGGAGTGTTTATTGGGGTGTTTATGGACTAATATCTCCTATTCTAGTGTATAGGAGTGTTTATTGAGGTGTTTATGGACTAATATCTCTATTCTAGTGTATAGGAGTGTTTATTGAGGTGTTTATGGACTAATATCTTCTATTCTAGTGTATAGTAGTGTTTATCAAGGTGTTCATGGACTAATATCTTCTATTCTAGTGTATAGGAGTGTTTATTGAGGTGTTTATGGACTAATATCTTCTATTCTAGTGTATAGGAGTGTTTATTGAGGTGTTTATGGACTAATATCTTCTATTCTAGTGTATAGGAGTGTTTATTGAGGTGTTTATGGACTAATATCTTCTATTCTAGTGTATAGTAGTGTTTATCAAGGTGTTCATGGACTAATATCTCCTGTTCTAGTGTATAGGAGTGTTTATTGAGGTGTTTATGGACTAATGTCTCCTATTATAGTGTATAGGAGTGTTCATTGAGGTGTTCATGGACTAATGTCTCCTATTATAGTGTATAGGAGTGTTTATTGAGGGTGTTTATGGACTAATATCTCCTGTTATAGTGTAAAGAAGCTTACTGAGGACTAATTAGGTGACAGAGCCTTAATAATCATTCATGTTCCTGTCACAAATGACAGCTGGATCATGCAAAATGCAGAGGTATACAAAAGCAGAAAGGCCAGACTACATTATTTAGGACATCGAGGAAAACATGACAGCATAATCAGAGCATAATATCAATACATGCAGCGCTCCTGGTTATGAAAACGCTAACATAATGTAACCTGGGGTAACGGGCAGCGCAGCGGTTCAATATGACCGCTAGCCAGGAGGGCCATTAAAGCTGCTCTAAAAGCTTACTGAGAACCAATACGGCAGCACAGAGAACCACGGGCGACATCAGAAATCAGGACAATGACACTCAAATAGTGGCCGATGTGTTTAGCTCTGAAAAGTCGAGTTTATATGTAATTATGTCAAAATTATGAATTATATTTATATTATATTCAGCATTTAAATGCTGGAGTTTAAACTTCAGATCTATTTTCTGTTTATTTTAATGCAAAAATGACAAAAACTTGGTAAAAAGGTGAAGAATGTTTTTCGCTTCTACAGAATCTCTCCTCTTCTACTTTCCTACGCTGATGCAGACTGGACTGAAAGTGCAGAATCTGCACTTTCTAGTTTCTCCACTTGTCTCAGTGAAACTCAGTCAGAAATAATTCATAGCAAATCACAGCGAGCTTTTGTCCGAGCTGCTGGTAACTGTGACTCCAAAGGTTAAGAAGTCCAGTTAGAAAGTGCAGCCAGAGTCTCTCACTGAAGGCCTCAGAGGCTCGAGGGTGATGAAACATCAAACCCGTGGTATTCTCTTTCATTAGAGTGTGTCGTGTGTGTGTGCAGCAGGAGGACCATTAGGGCTATGAAGTGCCACAGGGCAGAGTATTGGACACAGAGGTGCTGTTCAACAACTCCAACCGCAGTCCGGCTCTCTTTTTTGGAAACAAGGCCAGGCTTTTCCAAGGACACTCATACATACATACATCCATACACTCACACACACACATACACATACACACTCACACACACACATATACAGCCCAAAATGTAGTTTGACCCCTGTAGAGCAGCCCCAAACGTCTGAGTAAAGAAGAATATGAAGGTTTTTGAATGCTGATGTCATCAGTTTAATAAAGACAGAAAAGGTACAGTTGTCTTTCTTTTAAATTTGAACCTGAATTTTAGAGTTTCTCAGTATTTCCTTCACAACCTGCAACAAGATCTGTTCATTATTCATAACATCTACAATCTTCAGAGATCAAAGAGTTTCCTAATAATAGGTCAAATATTCAAATAATAGATCAAACGATGTGTTTCATCACAGTGAAGATTCCCAGAAATCTGTTTAATCTTCTTATGTGGTCAGTGTGGTCAGTGATGATGCTTAACATGATGTAGAATTACTGTGACCCAAACACACAGGAGGTCAGGGGTCTTGATCCAGGACTCTTGTTGGTGTAGTGTGTAGTCCTCCAGACCTAGAACTGAACCCCAGTCTTCCACATGGTGTGGTAGCAGTATCCGTTGCACCACACCAGGGGTGGAGGGGCATGATCTGAGAGTAGGGCTTCAACAGCTGACTTCTGATAATTACAAGAATAATTAAAGAATTAATCAATTATTCAGTTACCGATTATATTTTACGTAGATATCAGCTTTTTAAAAAGTTAGCTGAAAACGAAGGTGGTTCTTGTATGGCATCACTCATCAAGAACCATTTGTAGAACCTTTATTATTTTAGAGTGTAGAAGAGTTCTCCTGTTTACACACATGAGACTCGCCTCACACTAATAAAACTCTGCTCTCCACTCACACACCAGAGTGGTGGAGCTGCAGATGTCTGGCCATGCTCAACGTGCTACCTTCTGGCTCTCGTTTGGCGATAAATCTGTGGGTCACGTACATCCAGAACCGTTCGAGTCAGCATGAGAAACATGCGTGATGACATCACCGACAGGTAAATTACTTACCAACTAATCTGGTCACCATATTTCACCATTCTGATATATAGGCAGGAGGTAAACAGTCAGTTCTTGAAGGTGATGGAGATGCTGAAGCAGGACAAATGGATATCAAACTGTGATGTTCTAGACATTGTTTAGGTCAGGACATCGGTATAGACCTAAAAAAAGGTCCTCTGAAGAAAGACAATCAGTGAACCGGCGATAAGGTCATGGATGCCCAAGTCCCACTGAAGCCCCTCCTCATGGAGGCCCTGCCTCCTACCAACTTACAGAACTTAAAGGATCTGCTGCTAACATCATCTTGGTGCTAGATACCACAGAGCACCTTCAGAGGTCTTGTGTAGTCCAATGCCTGGACGGGTCAGAGCTGTTTTGACAGGACATGAGGGAGTTACCCAACATTAGGCAGACCTTCACAATATTAGCCTGATCAAGACTCGTCCAGGTCTACAGGCACCTCTGCCTTCTGAGCAGCATAAATCGTTCGGCTTGCTCCTCATGAGCCCCAGCAAAGGCCTTTCCGATATTCCGATCGGCTGCGTGTCAGATCTGAGCGTTCTGATACCCGCCTTCATTTCCCTGCATATGCTTCAGTTATCCTTCAAACACCGCTGACATTTGGTCTGATGAATGTGAGCTGTGAAATGTCACACTGGAGCGGCAGAACACTGCACTGTGAATATCAAACGGAGGAGATGCAGCTGTGCATCATAATCACACCGCTGTAACACACCGGTGCGAATGAGCGACGGGGCAGTCCATCAGTTACTGTTCCACATCATGAAGGGGTGAGATGATAAGCAAACAATACATTGGGATACAAGTATTGATCAATATTGATGCTTTTATCATTTAAAACCACAGAAATACCAGAGTTACAGATATCGGGGACAGTGTCCACTTGGACAGAGGTGGAGACAAGGACACACCAGGTCTGAGTTTGAAGACAAACTTAGAGAGCATCCTTCATCCTTCATTTGTTTAGTTTTCTACTTCTCACCATCCAAGTCCTCCCAAACACATTCAGTGATGTTAAAGTCTGGACTCATGACTCATGAGCTTCTGCAGTCTGTCTTTGTATCTATCTATTGACTGTCTGTCTGTCTGTCTGTCTGTCTATCACAATACGCCCAAATGTTTGTGGACGCCCCTTCTAATGAATGCATTCAGCTACTTTACGTTGTACCCACTGCTGAAACGAATGAGCAAATACAAACACTGTGTTCTCTGGAATGATGGATGGTGGAGCTCCATCCAGTACTTGTGGTGGGGTGGTGATCAACCAACCAACATCCTGACCTCACTAATGCTCTTGTCATGCAATGCAATCGAATCCTCACAGCAGGATAGGCTGTTTTTAAATAGCCTTGATTTTAGAAGAAACAATGAATAAGCAGGTGTCCCAATACTTTTTTGTATGTCTGCAAAATGTGGTATTCAAGCGATTACTGTCATTCTGCCCTTGTAACTAAGTAATTACATCTCTGCACAAATACTTAGTTACATAAATAATTACATTTCCACTTGGTTTCTCCTCTGCATGGACAGCTCTGAGCTTGCAGACCAAATCATATCATATGAGATCAGAATAAACAACCCAGATCTTCATAAAAGATCTCCTCTTCTCATTACAGACACTGATGGCAGACAGATGGAAAGTGTGGAATCTGCACCTCTCACAGTTTCCCATGAGTTTCAGTGAAACTAGGAGTCAGAAATAACTGTCCACTGTCCACCCTGCTGTTATTCTGACAGGATACTGTAATTCCAAACCCGAAACAAGCCGTTAAACAAGGGCCCACTATCCACACACACACACACGCACACACACACACACACACTGATCCACATCCTGTGAGCAGTCCTGTAAGTATCACAGATCTCCTCTGCCTGATCATAAACTCAAACTGCCAAACAGCATCTCCGCCTACACGCAGGATGTTAATTTATGCTGAATTACGGCTGTGGTGTCGCGCTCCCCGCCATAAAATATGAGAATCGCTCCAGGCCAGATTCATCACCCAGTGTTCTTAAAGCACCTGCCTACTCGCATCCACCTTCCCTCTCAACACATTCAGATCAGCACACGCACTCATAATTCCCGCTGAGTGTTTGAGTGGACAGAGTGAGATCAGGTCTAACACACTGGGCTCGTGTCCAGCACGCAGATTAAGCTCTAAATCACTCAGACAACACTGAAAATCCTTTCCTCTACAGGACTGGACTGTGGACTGGGCTAATCTGTCCCGAAGCAGTGGCTGGAAGAACTCAGCATTTGTATAGATCCTTTCCCAGTCATGTCCACTGGAGCGCCGGAGTACTGGAGTACTGCCTTTATTGAATAACTAAAATATAACAAGATACTCTCATGTTTCTTGTCTAAAAATAAATCATTTACTCACATTTCCTTCCAAAAACCTACTTAGCTTTCAAAATAATTTAGTATGCAGATAATTTAGGCCATTTTGGGCCATTTCTAATAATTTATTCATGGTAAATTTACTCAGAACTGTGTTTTTTTACTGTGTTTATACAGCTCTAGACCGGCCCTACGGTCTAACTGCTGCTCATTAAGCGTGAGGAGATCATAAGTTCAAATACTGCCTCCCATCTGCAGGTTAGACCTCCCCCTATCACATGACACAACCCCAGACTGGGAGGTTTTTGGGATTGTGACAATGAAGTGCTGAGGTCTTGCTGGGATTTGAACTGATGACCTCCTCACACTTAATGATGAGCAGCAGTTAGACCATAGGGCCGGTCTAGGTATAAAAAAAAAACTCCATATAAAGTTCAAGGTTGTCCTTCCACTTTTTTTGAGTAGGTACTGACCACTGCATACCAGGAACACACCTGACAAGACTTGTGTTTTGCCTGATGTTTTGGAGACGTTCTGACCCGATCAATGTCTAGAACATCACAGTTTGGTTCTTGTCAAAGTGTCTCAAAGTGATTCTTTTGCTTATCTGATTTTCCTGCTTCTACACCTTCATGACTGTTCACTCACTGCCTGATATCTCCACCCCTTGACGGGATAATCAGTGCTTTACACTTCACCTGTCATTAGTGGTACTAATGTTGTGGCTGATCGGTGTATTTAACTTCCATTATACATAAAAGGTGCTCCGTGAGACCCCTAAAAAAGTCTCCTGTAAACGCTGAAAGTCCGCTAGACTGTCTCCCATCTACGGCCTTCTATAGCAGGCACAGCTAATCCAGTCTGACTGGTACAGTGGCGGCGGTGGACCTGCGCCAACCCAGGGAAATGAAAATCCATTTGTACACGGGAAGATGTGCGAGTATGTGTGTCTGAGCGCATATGTGTGTGTTTGATGTTCACTCCAGGTTAAGGCGTGAGTCAATGCCTTGGAGGCTCGATAAGGAATCAGCGAGGCAGAGAAGACAGATGCACAGCCAGAGTGAAGCTGACAGAGTGTGTGAGCGTGTTAGCGGAGATGGGGCGTGCGGTTTAGACACCGCTAAGCAGTTAAATGTGTTCGCTGGGGTTCAGTGGGGCTGCTGGAGGACCGCGATGTGTTTAGAGAATAGCGACCAGCAGCTTACAAGAGTCAGGTTCAGTGCAGGTTCACCCCCAGGGCTCCATCTGCACCTGGACCTGGTTAAGCCTGCCACAATCTGAAGATGAGCTGAAGGTTAAACACGGGTGTGATTAGCATTTGTCTTTGTTTGATTATTAAATGAAGGGTAACATGGGCAGTTTAGCTGATCTGGCTTCCTATATGGTGATACCTGGAAGCTTCCAACTAAGGGCAGACCAGAGTCGTGCTCAAGTATATAAACATCAAGCTGTTTTTTTTACAAGACTTACAAGGTTACTTGTATTACAGATGTGGGCCAACGTATTGTTAGGAGTCTTGCCCAAGGACTCTTATTGGTGTAGTGCAGCATAGTCACCCAGACTGGGAATCAAACCCCAGTCTTCCACATGATGTGGTAGCTCAGTGGCAGGTAGTGGTGTTATCTGTTGCGCCACACCAACCATGTTATATGTTCTAGTAAGACCCATGATGTGTCTCAATGAGTGTGTTTTCTGGTTTCTCCTATTTACAAGCCCTTGCCTCTGCCCAATTCCCAATTCACATTCACATATAGTCACTGTCCTGCAAAAACCCTGCGCCCCCATTTTTGTCATTTTTCACTTTTCAACATAATGTAAATCTGGAAGTTGCTATTTACATAGTAGCAGAATTTCCAGAATGAACGGACCAATAGAAATGCTCCAAAATGACCTGGTATAAAACCATTTTCCATTGACTTCCATTGAAAGTTAAGAGGGTTTTTATACTTCTCCTGTAAAGTTATCATTTATTTTTCTCCCCAATTAAGCTGAGCCAATTAACCCCCACACACACACTCACTAGAGCTCCTCCTATCCCCTACATTGATTTTTATTTTTTTATTTTTTGCATGACACAGACAATATAACAACTATTATAATGAAATAAATTAACTGTGATTAATTAATAACTGTTATTAATTAAGTGATATTCGTAACCAAGGCCTAAATCCGGTATGTCCCCAAGCTGGATCTGGCATGTACAGTAAAGTGGAAAAATGAGGACACCCCATTAGTCTTTTTCAACATATTTAACATATTTTGACATTTTGATGGTAAAGATCACCATGGCCAGATCTAAAGAGCTCTCTGAGGCCTTCAGAGGAGTCTGCAGATGGAAGGGGTTTAAAAAGATCTCTATTAGAACTATTAGAAATCAGTCGCTTCACTGTCCACTAAATCATTTACAAGTGGAAACGCTGACCAACATGGCCAAATCAGGTCGTCCTAGCCTAGTCTATAGGCCCAGGGCTCAGACTTTGGCCCGGCGCACTGTGCACTGTCCTGCGTGAGCACCTCCACTTTGTCTGCACGCTGTCCTTGCTGTGCTCCATTATCCACAAACAACACAGATGGTGTCCCTTTAATTACTCTCTGTAAACATCCCTCCACGGCCAACTACCAGCAAACAGCACTTCCGATTAGGCTGCATGATGGCCTCTATATGTTAATGTGTCAGTGAGGGATGCGAACGTGTGTCTCTTTAACTGGTTCAGTGAGGGGCTTCCACCCCGTAACCAGCTGTTTACCCCTCTAAACACTATTACAGCTCTTATATCCAGCTGGATGTAAATACACTTCCCTCAAAGCCTATGGAGGCACATTAAAAAGAGCAGGCAGCCCATTAGAGTACAATCATATCTGCTCCGCTGCGGCTGCAGGGCTTTAATCAGCACTTAAAGCAGGCAGCATGAGATTATACACGGCGGACAAGCGGGTCTATCAGATCACTCTACGTAGGAAATCACTCAGCATCACGAGGAACGGCTAGTGCCGTAATGCCAGCCCTCTTGCATGTTCTCAAGCCATTTATGACTTATTACAGATTGAGCGGCCAGTTTTATTGGCCAGTACTCTTCTACAGACCTTATAGAAGCTGTATGGACCCTATATGGACAAAAGTATTGGGACATCTACACATTTCTACACGTACAGGAGCTTTTCTGACATCCCATTCTGAACCCATGGGCATTAATATGGAGCTGGTCCTCCTTTGCTCGAAGCTCTTACAGCAGCAGGTCTGGAGTTCTGCAGTTATTGAGTCAGCAGAGCGTTGGAGACTTTTCTGCACTCTGCTCTGAGCTCTGGTCTTTTTACCTTTAAAAACAAGGCCTTCATATCAAGATGTCGTCCAAATCATCTGCCTGGCTTCAGTTCAACATAATGACCGGAGGTTGATTGTTTGAACCCCTCAGCTGTGCTCCTCTTCCTCTTGAACAGGTGTAAACACACCGCTGAATGGCCTGAGCTAATCACACTGGGGGATGGCTGTGATAAGCAGGAGGAGCTCAATAGCAGTATTGAGTTTGGAGTCACTGCGCTCTGTTCTCTCATCCAGTAAGTCCTTTATCACACAAAGGCAGCAGCTGATTACTGGCATGGTCGAGCATCAAACACGGCTTAATGAGTCATATCTCATGTCCCAAACATCACAATATCAGCAGAGGAGACTGCAAAGGACACTTCCCGACACCTGCAGTACTGACGAGAGAGACGGAGACAGACAGAGGAGAAGACAGAAGGAAGATGAGGAGACAAAAAAAAAGATGAGGAGGAGAAGAGAGGAGAAAAAAAGCGTGGCGAGGAGACGAGAGAAGAAAAGAGGAGAGGAGAGGGGAGAAGAGAAGAAAAGAGAGTAGAGGGGAGAAGAGAAGAAAAGAGAGGAGAGGGGAGAAGAGAAGAAAAGAGAGTAGAGGGGAGAAGAGAAGAAAAGAGAGGAGAGGGAAAGAATGGAGAAGAGAAGAGTAGAGAGGAAAGGGGAAGAGAGGAGAAGAGAAGAAAGGAGAAAAGAGAGGAGAGAAAAGGAGAGAAGAAGAAATGAGAAGAAAGGAGAAGAGAAGAGAAGAAAAGAGAAGAGAAGAGAGGAGAAAAGAGGAGAGGAGAAGAGGAGAAGATAGGAGAAGAGAAGAAAAGAGAGGAGAAGAGAGGAGAAAAGAGGAGAAGATAGGAGAAGAGAAGAAAAGAGAGAAGAAGAGAGGAGAAAAGAGGAGAGGAAAAGAAAAGAGAGAAGATAAGAGAGGAGTGGAAAAGAGAACAGAGGGAACGAAAGGAGAAGAGAGGAGTAGAGAAGAGAAAAGAGAAGAGAGGAGAGGAGAGGAGAAGAGGAGAAGAGAAGAGAAGAGAAGAGGAGAGGAGAGGAGAGGAGAGGAGAGGAGAAGAGAAGAGAAGAGAAGAGAAGAGAAGAGAAGAGAAGAAGAGAAGAGAGGAGAGAAGAAGAGAGGAGAGGAGAGGAGAGGAGAGGAGAGAAGAAGAGAAGAGAGGAGAGAAGAAGAGAGGAGAGGAGAGGAGAGAAGAAGAGAGGAGAAGAGGAGAGGAGAGGAGAGGAGAGGAGAAGTTTCTTCTCAGTAGGTTTGGAGTGGATTGAGATGAATCTGAGGTGACATTGATTAAGCTTAGCAGGGAGAGAGAGAGAGAGAGAAAGAGAGAGAGAGAGAGAGATGCAGAGGGTGCAGAAGCAGAAAAAGGCTTATTTTCAGCACTAGTGCCTATGCAGACATACACACACACTCTCAACCACAGACACACACACACACACACACTCTCTCAACCACACACACACACACACACACACAGGGACTGAGGGAGAAAGGTACTACAGAAAGAATTCTGGCATATGAGATTAAACAAATCCCCACACTCCACTCGTCCTCAGAGAGAGAGAGAGAGAGAGTGTGTGTGTGTGTGTGTGTGTGTGTGTGTGTGTGTCAGAGGGAGGCAGAAGCAGAGGGCAGGCAAAGAAGCATGAAACAGTGATGAATGGCTGAACCAGGGGAAAATAGAGAAAACAGAAACAGAATGGTGTGAATGAGCGAGAGCTGCTTGCTCGGGGCTTCCAAACACCACTAATGACAAACACTTGAAAAAGCCCTCGAGTGGCTCCTCCAGCGGCGGCTCGGCTGCCGGAGAGCAGGGAGCCTTGCGTCCTGAACACGGCTAGGGTTTCAGAAAGCACAATGAGCTGCTGGGGAACATGTTCTTCTCTACTCAGTAATGTGGGTATAAAGGAAGACTGTGAGTGCATTTCTTTTTCAATGCACCCAATCAGACAAAGACACAGGCCTTTGTCCAGATGCCACTTTGTCCAGATGCTGCTGGTGCTACTGTTGCTGTGTGCACTCGATCCTGTGAGAACTGGATAAAAAAGGAACAAAAGGAAACCAAACAACTCGCCCAACTCGCCGAATTCGCAGAATTCACAACACAGAGGAGCTAAAAATGCTACCACTCACAACAGACACTGAAGTAGGTCTGCTCCACCGGGAACTTCCTCTTAAGTTAGTAATTAAGCAGCAGCTAGCATTATGTAGCAATTACCTTAAAAAATCAGCAACTTCAGGACCATGCTGAGGCTCCACTGACTAGAACAGGGAGAACGGCGTCTCCGTCTTTCCCACTCCGGGCCGGAACGCTGCTGCTACGAAGCTACGAAGCTTTGGTGGTGGAGTTGCACTACGAGACCTCTCTCTATAACTGCCAGTGTAACGCTACGCAACCAGAGTCATATTAGTGTAAAATCCTGTAGCATTACTCTACTGCCTCAGCCCACATGCTTCTATACCTTTAGACCAAGCTTCTGGAGCCCTCAGCTTGTCCAGAAATGCATGTGTACTGCTATTCATGAGGCTGTTCGCTGCAGTGGAGTAAAAAAAAAATTCAATTACACTCCTCATCTGTAGGGGGAGCCCAGTCTACGCTCACACAGCAGGTAAAAGTGGCCTAAATCTGATCATGTGACACAGGTGTCCAAATACTTTAGTACACTGAAAAGAAAAATGGTTTCGCATATTTCATTGAATATTTATCCCTTTTTTAACCCTATAAGTGATACATGTATGAAAGGAGCTACATATATTGTTATTATAAAATATGTAGCCTATATTATTAGATATTATGTATCATCTATTATTATTATTATTATTATAATTACTCGACATGCTTAAAAACACATTCTGTCAATTCATACTAATGACTTGTTTGCTAAAGAGACACAAAGCACATGAGGTGAGAGAGGAGAAGGGACACGGACGCGGGGGACAGAGAGGGTAAAGGACCTCCAGCAAGAGCTCAGGACACAACCTGCTATTTTATAATCTGCAGGATTAAAAAGCATGTCATTTGTCAGGCATGACATATTTCCATACAGCCGGGCTGATGCGTCTTAAGTCCTGTAGAGTTCCCACAGTCCCCTGAGTTAGATGAGCTCCTCGTGGAAGTCAGAAATAGACTATCACCAGCCTCTATGCTAAGTACATGTATTGCTCTACTGTATGCTGGTAATCTACCGCGCTTCCGAGAAAGACCACAAACAGATCGTGAGTTTTCCGGGAAATGCCGTAATCCCCGCAAATCCCATTTAGAAATTTTGAGAATTTTTGTTGCATTTCAGTGTAGGGGCATGGTGATTATCAACAGAGGAGGAGCTCACGGTCTTCCATTACACGTATTACAACAATCCAGAGCACGTGCTTGAACTTAGCTGAATGCAGAATTCCAGAATTAGCTTATTATGATCTTATGGCTGTTGGCTCTTCTCGTTTTTGCTGAGCTGGTTATGGGTAATTTATTACATAGTTGCAGGTTTGAGTCTGTATACATCAAAACACATGGCCAAAATGTCATTTTCCATCAAATTCAGATCATTATTAAGTATATCCTGTGTTAGATTCTGCAGTTTCTGCTGGTTTTAATGAATTATAAATCAGAACGGATTCATTAAACTTCAAACTTACAGAGTGTTATTATTATTGCAGACAATAACTGTACCATATAACACACTGTCCAATTTTAAAATTATGAGATTTTTTTTTTGTTTTTTAATGTAAGAATGTGGTTATTATCAATAGATAATACGCTCACAGAACTTCAATGAATGCACACGTATTTAATTGGCTTGGTAATATGACCTTACATATGTTATGTTTTTTTTTTTAACTGAATCGTTAGAATCAGCAATCGTTAAAAAAATTCTATATAAATATGAATCAGAATTAATTCATTTAAACTTACAGAGTGCTGTATTATTGCAGAAAATAACTATGCCTTATAACACACTGTCCAATTTTGAAATGATGAGAATGTTCTTTTATATAGATAATACGCTCACAGAACTTCAATGAATGCAAAAGTATTTAATTGGCTTGGTAATATGACCTTACATATGTTTTTTAGGCTGTTTATAAGTAACTTATTCAATTCTGTTACTGGTTTGAGTCTGTACATGTCAAAGAAAAGGCAAATCCATGGCAAAAATACTATAACTTTTAGTATAATAACTTTCCATCAAATTTCAGATCCCATTAAAATAATTTCCTGTGCTCTGGATTGAAACTGGTTTAGAATCAGCAATGTTTCTGCTGGTTTTAATGAATTACAATTGAGAATATACCTTTAAACTTACAGAATGCTGTTAATGTTACTGATACATACAATAACTGTGACATGTAACACCTTGTCCCATTTTTCTCCCATCCCATCAAGTCAAGTTATTCCATTACACATATTACAATCCAGAGCAGAATAGCTGAACTTACCTGCATGCAGAATTCTGTAATTGGCTTACTTTGGGCATATGTCTGTTGGCTCTTCTCTTCTCATTTTGACAAATCTTTCAAATAAATGTACAGCATGCATTTATTATTCCACCTCAACAAGTACTGTGACTAAACCAGACGCCGTTCTCACAGCGTGGTTAATGTCACTTCAGAAACCCATGAGGAATCCATGAGGTGGAGACTACAGAGCTGTACGACCCTTCCTCTGCAGTGCTGGGATATTCCAGGCCGTAATCTGCTTAGTTATCTGCTGTGAGGTACTCATGTGTGTGGAGGGGCCTACCTGAGAGAGAAGGTGTCCAGGTTGGCAGAGCTCCTCATGTAGACGTAGAAAGACGCAATGTCCGTTTTTCTCAGAGGTTTGGAGGAGGTCTGGATCACCACAGCCTCTCCAAGCCTGAGCACAGAAACGGGTGTAGCGCCTGCCCGCACCTGCAGGAGGCGCACGCTCCCGATCCTCTGCATCGGAGTCACGGGTACGTACTCAGCTTGCGGAAATCGTGGATTAACTCCAGCTGTCCCCCACCTCTTCCCACCCTCAGATCCTCCACCGCAGCTTCCGGACTTGCTGGGCTGAGCCTGGTAATACAGTTCCAGCGGGTTCCCCGGGGCCAAACCTTGTCTTTCCCGGCTGGATGCTCCTGTTCCTTCGGCGGGGCTGAACCAGCCAGCAGGGGGCTCCACCTCTGCCATGCAAGTCCCTCGTTCGTTGGAGATCAAGCAGGATCCTCGCACCTCCTGCGTCTGCCAGAATGCGTAAACGGTCACGCAAGGAAGTTCGTCCTTCGTCCCTTTGTCCTTGGTTCCTCGGTCCCAGTCCCGGCCAGCGACGTAAAACAACACACGAACCTTCGGGGAGGAAGAGTACACCCACCTGGTCAGGACGAAGGAACGGACCTTCCAGTTGAAGGTGAAGACAGGCGGAGAAGGCCGGAAAAGTTGCACGGACTGGACCAGGTCCAGAGGGATCTCCCGTTCCGTGGAGAGCGGGCCGTAGCTAGCATTGACCACAGGGGGGCGCTCTGCCCGGAGCAGGACGAACGGCTGGGTGTGGCTCTGCATGCTGGAGTTGCGCATGATATCTTGTCCCGCCTCTTTTAAGAGGAAATAGTCAGCGTCCCGCACCTGGTAGTTGACAGGAAGGAACATGGGATACGGACCGGAGGACCCAACAGCATCGGACGCCTCCTGACTGTCCAGTTCTGGAAGAAAGACAGAAAACTGTGGTAATTTTACATTTCTGCTGAGAAAGTGAACACAGCGTACCTCTGAAACTCATTTAAGGTAAACAATGGCCTCTTTTCCACGGCAGAGCGGAACGGTTCTGAGGACGGAGGGTAACCGTTCCAGTGGCTTTTTCACTCAGACACAGTTCAGTACAAAAAACTTGGGGCCACACAACCGCTTGGACGGGCTTAACAACATTGAATCAGTCAGTACATAAAATAGCGGCTACCGTACGTTAATCTATGAGGCTAATATAGCAAACACAGCTAAACCAATCCGTTAGCATAGTGCTACCGCCACGCTAACGTCATCACACTTTGTGTCAAACCTCACTGAGTTTGTTTAAAGTGGATTCCAGCATTATCTGGCATCCTACATCTATAAAAATCTATTGCCGTGGTTTCAGACGAGTGTGATTCACTCATGCAGATTACACGATGCTAACCGATGAACTACGGTTCCAGGGAGTTAGCTTAAGGACCTCCATATAATGTGACCATGTAAGGACCATATTGTCCCTTTAAAGCAAGGTTCTGGAGGGTCTGATTCCTTTACAGCTTGGTGTTTTACCTGCTCAGGCACACCTGTGCAGTGCTTTACAGAAAATACCCTTAGCTAGTTTGTATATGCTAGAATCCACATGATACCTCTGAGCTTAGAAACTACTAAACACTAAAGTCAGCATGGGTTTTTAAAGGTAAAGGTAAAGGTAAAGGTGCACGTATTTGTCACTGTACAGCGTACAGCGAAATGTGTCCTCCGCATTTAACCCATCTGGTAGTGAACACACACTCACACACACACACGTGTTAGGGGCAGTGAGTACACACACACACCCAGAGCGGTGGGCAGCCAACTCCAGCGCCCGGGGAGCAGAGAGGGTAAAGGGCCTTGCTCAAGGGCCCAACAGTGGCAGCTTGCCGAGCCCGGGAATCGAACCCACAACCCTGTTATCGATATCCCGGCGCTCTAACCGCTGAGCTACCACTGCCCAGTTAGCATTAGTTAGCATTCTTAGCGATACCAGTCGATAACATCGAATTATACGGTATTTTGCGCACCCAAACATTATAAAAACACAGACAGACGTTGGACAGTATCGTCCGACAGCACCAGTGCTGATAAACTGAACAACACTACTGCTTTTACTACTGGTTGAAGAAGCCATCTTGGATTTTGCCCTCTGGGGTTGGGGTGACTTCCCTGACGGCCTGAGATGGAAATCTGACTTGTGAGGGCGTTCCTGTTAAAATATCCAACTTGGAACTCGGAAATTTCAACAAATTGAAAGCAGCATTAGTCTGTGGAGTGTTTGGGAAGTGTGTTACTCCTCTACCTGAGGGCCTAAAGGTCAAAGCAACCTCTAAATCTTTCTACACCAACTGCGATCATTTAGCCAAGATGGTTGGTGCCTGAAATTAGCTTCTGGAGCCACCAGGCTAATGTAGCTAGCTAACAGACAATGGGAGCATATTCATCTCAATGTTTGGGTTACACCTTGTAGACCTGTCAGGTCACCCAAAGTAGACTAACACTTATGTGTAATGTAGGCTGGCCTGCTGCTATTGTTTGTAGCTATGCTAGCATACTCTGGTCCATACAGTCATACAGAAACCACACAAGCAAGTCTGTTAGAGACCACTGGACACCTCCATACAGACTGAGGAGAGATTAACACTATGCTCATTGTATGAGCTTCCATCACTGGTTAGCAACACTCCTCAACTGGCTTACATTAGAGGTAAGGTGGATGTTAAGTAGGATTGAACGGTCACTGTAAACGATCCAGAAATACAACAAATGGACGTACAGTGAAGACTGCACTGCAGCTACCAGTGGATGATGGTTCCAGCAGTTCAGGACCTTCTCCGGATGGACTGGTGGGATATAAGGTACTCTGAAAAGCAATACCTGCTAAGCACTTCATTAAATTGCTCTCAGTTCCAGCCCCTCTCACCAGATGAGCGGAATATCAATTCAATGTTCTCTTCCATGTCTTGAAACCCCTTCATGGGATTGCTACTCAAATAAGTCTAAAATCAAACATTAACTAAATCATGCGTTCGAGGAAAAAAAACAAAACAACAACAACCAATAACGAGAATGAGAGGAAAAAACGATACATTGGCTTTAAATTCCTGGAAGTAATTTTTGAAAAAAGCAGATTGGACGCCAGGATCGCGCTGTCATTACTCTGAAAGGCCAGTCCTGACCTTTCTCCTTAATCTTGACCAGATACCCCTTTCTGATGACACAAGACAAGCCTTTCTATTCAGACTGGAGCGCCAATAAACATTAGAAAACACCAAATTCTGAGCTAAATGTATTTTATTTTTTAGGGTTCTCGCCATTTCGCTCATGGCCTTCTCTTGGTTGTTTATACCAGGACACTGACATATTGTCCCATCTGCAGCCTGCATCAGTGCAGTCGACTGCATCATCTGTTGTCCAGCAGTAAGGGTCCTTCAGGTCAAACCCAAACACTTTCTCAGTAGACAGCATTCTTTTAAAGCATGAGAAAATGCGTTTTCCTGTAACTGAGATAATCTCCTTCTGTAAAGACCCTGTCCTGCCTTGTCCCTTCTGGTTCATGTTCTCCCTTGTGTCATCCAAGGACTCCTCCATGTCTCCACCCTAGCCTCGCCTTGTCATTAGTGTTCCCATGCATGTTTTATGATGCATGTTTTTATTTGTCTAGAGTACAATTGTGGATCATCCTAACTACACAATTTGGACAAAAGTATTGGGACACCTGTTAATTTTTCATCATTTTCCTTGGGAAGTCAAAGAGTTGATGCTGCTTTTGTTGATGTAACAATTTCTGCTGTCCATGGAAAGATTTCTACTACATTTTGGAGGACCACTGCTGTGAGGATTTGATTGCATTTAGCGATAAGTGAGGCTTTAGTAAGGTCAGGATGTTGGGTGATGATCACCACACCACTTTATCTCAACTCATCCCCAATGTGTTTGGGCACCAACCATTATTTCAGACAGCACAGTTCTTCCACTGCTCCACAGCTCCTCAATGCTGGGGGGCTTTATACCCCTCTAGTCTACGCCTGGTATTAGTCAGCATGGTGCCATTAGGTTCATGTTTATGTGAGCGTGTGCTGAGCTACTGTGGAGTCGCTGCTGTGGTGGAGAACTTTAATGGTAGTCGTGTGGGTCAGCAGGTCAGCAGTTGTTCTTATTTGGCCGTACAGATTAAAGCTGCTTGGTAGTTCCACCTCTGCGGCCATTAGCACGCAATGCCTAATTAGTTCACTGCCCGTGGACCACCAGAGAACAGGGAGAGACAAGCTAGCGGTGCAGTGATTACCGTAAATTAGGAGGACACTGAGCTTCAGCCACTGTGCACTGCACTACACAAGATAATGCTATAAAACACTGGACTACTCCTTTAATTTCCTCCTGTTTTACTGTACATTTTCACATCCAGAAGCGTGTAGATACGCACGGGCGCAAAAGGTCATAACTCCTCACTATAAACGTCTTCCTCAGTCATCTATAACCTTCATCCTGACGTTTAATCCCAAGAAGACGAATTAATAAACTGAGGCCTCTAATCACTGAGATTTATCTGGTCAAGGTCCATTTTCAGATCAGCAATAATAAATATGCAGTAGCAGCTATAAACACATCAGTTCGGGGGGGGGGGGGGGGGCAGAGGGAGAGGGAGCTGGTGTTGAGGATGTAGAATTTCCGTCTTACAGAAGCTTAAAAAGTCATTTAGGAGAACAGGAGAACTGATCTGATTCTGGAAAAATCTGACTTGTTTTTTCTCCTGGGCTGAAATTCCTCTCCAAGCACTCTGAGGAGTGTGTGTGTGTGTGTGTGTGTGTGTGTGTGTGTGTGTGTGTGATGTACTCTGGTGAAAACCCTCTGATATGAACAGAAGAGCTGAACTGAGTACAACACACACTGCAGGGGGACAGCAAACCCACTCTGCAAAAAACACAGTTCAAGTAAAGCTCTCTCTCTCTTTTACTCTATCTCTCTTTCAGTCTTGCTCTCTCTGATTCAGTATCTCTCTCTCACTTTCAGTCTCTCTCTCTCTCTCCTTCTTTAACACTTTTTACTCTCTTTCTCTCTTTCAGTCCCTCCCTCCCTCCCTCCCTCCCTCTCTCTCTCTCTCCTTCTTTAACACTTTTTACTCTCTTTCTCTCTTTCAGTCCTTCCCTCCCTCTCTCTCTCTCTCTCTCTCCCCTTCTTAAACACTTTTTTTACTCTCTCTCTCTCTTTCAGTCCCTCCCTCCCTCTCTCTCTCTCTCTCTCTCCTTCTTTAACACTTTTTACTCTCTCTCTCTCTTTCAGTCCTTCCCTCCCTCTCTCTCTCTCTCCTTCTTAAACACTTTTTTTACTCTCTCTCTCTCTCTCTTTCAGTCCCTCCCTCTCTCTCTCTCTCTCTCTCCTTCTTTAACACTTTTTACTCTCTCTCTCTCTTTCAGTCCTTCCTTCCCTCCCTCCCTCTCTCTCCCCTTCTTAAACACTTTTTTTACTCTCTCTCTCTCTCAGTCCCTCCCTCTCTCTCTCTCTCTCTCTCCTTCTTTAACACTTTTTACTCTCTCTCTCTCTTTCAGTCCTTCCTTCCTTCCCTCCCTCCCTCTCTCTCTCTCTCTCTCCCCTTCTTAAACACTTTTTTTACTCTCTCTCTCTTTCAGTCCCTCCCTCCCTCTCTCTCTCTCTCTCTCCTTCTTAAACACTTTTTTTACTCTCTCTCTTTCAGTCCCTCCCTCCCTCTCTCTCTCTCTCTCTCTCCTTCTTTAACACTCTTTTACTCTCTTTCAGTCTCTCTCTCCATCTCTTCCAGTCTATCTCTCTCTCTCTTTCAGTGTCTTTCTTTAACACTTTTTTACTCTCTCTCTCTCTCTTTCAGTCTCTCTCTCAGTCTATCTCTCTCTCTCTCCTTCTTTAATACTTTTTTACTCTCTCTCTCTTTCAGTCTCTCTATCTCTCTCTTTCAGTCTATCTCTCTTTCTCTCTCTCCTTCCTTAACACTTTTTACTGTCTCTCTCTCTCTTTCAGTCTCTCTCTCTCTCTCTCTCTCTCCCCTTCTTTAACACTTCCCTACTGATGATGAGGTGGAGTGGTGAATCCTCACAGCAATGCTTCTCCAAAATCTAGCAGAAAGCTATCTTCAGTTACTCCAACAGAAGCAGGAGGAACTCTTTTCTCTGTCCTCCACCTGGGCATGTGCATGCAGTTCAGCACCAGGCTAACTACCTGTTAGCTACATTAGCCTCGTAGCTCCAAGAGGCTAAACCTCAGACACTGACCCTGTCTTGGCTGAACGACTACATTTGGGGTAAGGCTTTGTCGGCAGCACCCTCAATACCAGTCCCATTCAACGCTGTTAGCTAGAGGTACAATAAACCCGGCTCATCCTTGTCGGGTCACACTACGTGACTGTCTGTGCCCTCTGCACTGGGCACTGTTCGAAACTCTGTTTGCAGGATTCCTCTTCAGCTAATGCCTGATTAGCCCACAACAGATGGCACAACTCCACTGTCCACTATAGCTGCTAGCAGCCACTACACACTCACACACACTGGGCTTTTATTAACTGTCTACATTTCAGCCCAAACAGATGAACGAACGGCCTGTTGGTGTCTGAACTGCAGAGGATTCCTAAGTGAAGTCCTGCAGAGCTTTCAGGCCCAGTTCATGAAGATAAACTAAGTGGTAGTGGTAGTTTGATCACACTGCTTGCAAACCACAGCAAATCAGGTTTGTTAGCGAAATGGACAAACTTTTAGCTGCCATCTGCCGACACCAGCTTCTAGCAGCGTTCCTGAGGAACCTAAGCCCATTCCTCATGAGCAGTGGCCTCCAGTTCACTGAGATTATTGGGTTCTTCACCTTCTTCTTCACCTCATCTCACCATAGCTTTCCTATGGGGTTCATGTCTGGCTAGAAGCCAGAATCTTCCAGAACTTCTGAAACCAAGCCTTGGTGGACTTGGTGGAGGTATGCTTGGTATTAGTGTTCCTCACCAGACCATGAGGTTTGGTTTCCCTGATCCTTGATTGAACCCCTCTTGCCTTTCACATGCTGCAGGTTTCCAGTGCTAGAGCAAGCCCAGCAGCCCCAGAGCATCACCGAGCCACCGCCATGCTTCGCTGTAGGCAGGGTGTTCTTCCTCACTCAGACATACCGCAGATCCATAGTCCCGAAAAGGTCCAGTTTTGTCAGCGGTATGTCTGATCCCAAGTATACGGTCACCCCAAGGCTTGGTTTCAGAAGAAGGCCACTCCAGAATCTTCCAGGACTTCTTCTGAAACCAAGCCTTGGGGTGACAGTATGCTTGGGATCAGAAGAAGTCCTGGAAGATTCTGGAGTGGCTGTCACAGTGGAAGTTTTTCCATGGGGTTCAAGTCAGGCGACTGTGACGACCACTCCAGAATCTTCCAGGACTTCTTCTGATCCTAAGAACACGGTCACCCCAAGGCTTGGTTTCAGAAGGTCACTCCAGAATCTTCCAGGACTTCTTCTGATCCCAAGCACACTGTCACCCCAAGGCTTGGTTTCAGAAGAAGTCCTGGAAGATTCTGGAGTGGCCTTCAGAGCCGCCTGACTTAAACCCCACGGAAAATCTTTGGTGGGATTTTGAAGAAGGGTGAAGATGAGGGATGTTTGTGATGAGGGAGTTGAATAATTCTGAGACTGCAGTCGTCATTAAATGTGGTAAATTTGGTCACATATCAGATTTAGATTTGGGTGGATGGATAGACATGGAGTCTCACACCTAGACAATGTACAGCCCCAGATATGCACTCCCTCTATCTCCTCTGATTAGCGTTAAGTCTTAAGATGTCTCTAATACCCTAAGAAGGTATGAACGGTTCCACGAAGTGAGCGCCCACGCAGTAAAGTGTTACAGGAGGATAGTAATGGATGTATGTAATTCCTGTCTTACCCTCCCACACCACTCAGACATGTTCATCTGACTGCAGCTTGCTCCACTTAGACCATAAACTGCACTGGATAAGGAACCAGATGCCACAGCCACGACACTAACTTCAGACAAAGTGCTCTAAGCTTTACTGGCACTCTCTGGAGGTCAAGAGACCAACTCCTCACAGCATAAAGAGGTGATTTATCATTCCTACGGGTAAACAGCGAAGGCATGCCGATGAATAATGGAGTGAAGTTCTCCATTAACCTGCACAGATGTTCCAGGCGCTGCTCAGCTGATCAGGAAAAGACTCAACACCACATTCACTCATGCATTTGTAAGACTGCATAAGCATGGGCTTATACCAACAGCCAGTCACACACTCTCTGTGTGGATCAGAAAGAGAGAGTGTACGGCAAATTGCAGGACATATGGGTAAATAGGGTTAAATGTGAGATCACTTTTTGAGGAAGAACCTGGATCAGAGCTAAAACGCACAGAAGAATCAAATGACTGTAAATCCCCGGCCTTATAATGGTCCAATTCAGTGATGCTTTGGGCGACATTTGCCCCCTAAAATGTTGACATTTGTCAGACCTATCTTATTTAAATACAGACCAGTCTCCATGACACTAGGGGGCAGCCAAGTTGTGATAACCATCAACAGATGAGCTGCATTTGTAATGTTTCTCTCTGCCGTTACACCATTCATGTCCCCTGCCTGATCGTAAGCGTGGACACCGATCCTGAGGCCGCAGCCAGTAGCAATCTGTGCTGCCCACAGATGACCGCTGCCTGTTATAGCTATATATACTGAGGCACATTATCATAACATTATCCGTTATCAGTTAGTGTGTTACTGTAGCATGCTCAGCTAACTCGTGCAGAGAGTGGACTGTGTGGCCTCGCGGTTATTGTGCATTGCCCATGGTGACATGGTTGTTGTGGCGGTGCTTTGCTAGCTGGGACACATTGAGACATTTTGGCCATATATGTGCCACTGACCACCTCCGAATGTGGTGGTCTAAGAGGATCGCTGGTTCGAATCCCAGTCATGCTGCTAGCCGAGGTCCCGAGAGAGCACAGTTGGCCTTGCTCTCTCTCTAGGGTGGATAGATGGCGCCCCCCACCCCCCACATTGCTTCGTTGCTCATCACTCACAGAGGTGACGGTCGGTGTGTTGGTCCGTCCTCACTAGAATCGGGGGCATCAAATTCAGTCCATCTTTAGCAATACTTTACTCATATTTCACTAAGTATTACTGATTTTAACCAATTATTAAACTTTTAAACTCAGCATATCACAATGCATTTCACCTCACTGGACCCCAATACTTTACTCATATCCAATCCAATGGAAGTACTGTTCAGAGACTGTTTTCAGGCTCTGAAAGAAGCTGTAATCTATAAGCGCTGCTGCTGGAAATGGATGGAAATGGTTCCAGATGTGCCCACATGGCACACACACACACACACACACACACACACACACACACACACACACACACACACACACTGATCTGATGGATCTGATGTGCGAGTAAATTATTATCCAAATGGATGAAACTGACCTGCTGGGTGATCTGCTGGGTAATTTGGGAAATGTGATGTATTGGCTTTGTGTGTTTCTATATTGTTCGGAGATCCTAAAAGTGGGCACCATCCAAATGGCATTCTCTTCCATCGTCCATTACACAAATGTCCTCAGTCCTTCAATCCTTCAGTTCCTTGGTGCGGTATACAGCTTTATTTTAACTGTGCATTATATGTCCAAAGGTTTGTGGACACCCCTTCTAATGAAAGCATTCAGCTACTTCGGGTTGCGCCCATTGCTGACACAGATGCGTAAATGCACACAAACCAACAGCTTGTTTAGTACCTGTAGAGAAGTACTGCCAATAGAATAGGACTCTCTGGAGCAGATAAACCTAAACATGAACCGATTGGCACCTACAAAGCCCCCCAGCATTGAGCTATGGAGTAGCTGAAAAACTGTGTTCTCTGGAATGATGGTGGTGGTGCTCCATCCAGTACTTTTAGGATGAGTTGGGGAGTTGGGGATGATGAGGTAGGATGATGATCATCTTCCAATATCCTGACCTTAGGAACAATCTTGTCGCTGAATGCAATCAAATCCTCACAGCAATGCTCCTTCAAAATCTAGTAGAAAGTCTTCTTCCCTGGACAGTAGAGACAGTTACTGAAGCAGTGGCAGGAAAAACACTTTTTAATGCCCTTGATTTCAGAAGAGACAATGAAGGAGCAGGTGTCCCAAAACTTTTGTCCATGTGTTGTATATTCTTACAAGCTGCTTAAAGATTAAAATAACAACAGAATATCATTGTTTATTCATTAATATTTTGCTCATATATGCTATACTGTTCTGGAATTGCTTGTGAACAGCAATCCTAGGTGTGTGTGTGTGTGTGTAAGTATTGACATAAGTAAACTGGGTGCTGGGTCTGAATTATTCAGATGTTTTCAGCTGCATTTGACGGAGCGCATATAACACAGCTGTGTGCTGAGACGGAGTCTGTGCTTTTGATTTGGGCTTCTGTTTGTGAGATCAGTGAGCATCAGGCAGCAGTTCCCGATCCCAGCCCTGACCGACCTCATATAGAGCTTCAACAAGAGACCATGAGATCAGTCAGACATGTCAAAAGAAAACCCAGTATGGCTCCCCTAACACTGAGATTAGAAATCTTTCATGGCCACTTTATGAGAAACACCTTTCTACTTTCACTCACTGGCCACTTTATTAGAAACCCAACCTTCTCCTTTCACTCACTGACCACTTTATTAAAAAATGCCTACACTGCACTTCCACTCACTGGCCACTTAATTAGAAACCTTCTCCTTACACTCACTGGCCACTTCATTGGAAACCCCTGACCTTGTCCTTACACTCACTGGCCACTTTATTGGAAACCTCTGACCTTGTCCTTACACTCACTGGCCACTTTATTGGAAACCCCTGACCTTGTCCTTACACTCACTGGCCACTTTATTGGAAACCTCTGACCTTGTCCTTACACTCACTGGCCACTTTATTGGAAACCTCTGACCTTGTCCTTACACTCACTGGCCACTTTATTAGAAACTCCTACCCTGTGCTTCCTCTCACTGGCCACTTTATTAGAAACACCGACAGTGTGCCTTCACTCACTGAGGGTCTGAGGGTGAGAATGGGCTCGTATTTGAAGCACCTCAAAGGTGTAGATGAAAGGTAAACCAGCTGACCCACGGGTCAAAACTGGCCATTAGACTTCATCTGTTAAACTAATTCTAAATGAGGGGGAGTGGACACACACTCAGTCCTCTCAGTCGGAGTGTGTGTGTGGCCCTGGAGCCAGTTTTTGGGTCAAGATGAACACTAATCTCAGCCAGACTACAACTCAGCATACAGACCAATTACTGCAGGGGAGAGAGAGGGAGAGTGAGCGAGGCCACCCTGGTCAGCCTGCTGGGGATTTCTGTGTCCAGCGAGATTCTGAAAGCTGCTTTTAAAAATCAGTTTTATGAGGATTTCTCTTGTTTTTTCATCTTTTCATCCAGGCAGTTTAGCGTGGAACAGGCCTCTGCAGCAGCAAAGAGCCTCAACATGCTTAGCCTCTGCTCCCTAACACAACCACTGCCACCAGTTCAGCCCCCATTCACTTCCCCTTCCCAGTCTCTCAGGGTACTGGTCACTGCGGTGCCATGAAGTTATACAGACGAGCAGCGGTACCTACTGTACCTACACGATATGTCCAAAAGTTTCTGGACACCCTTTCTAATGAATGCATTCAGCTACTTTAAGCTGCACCCAATGCAAATTCCCATAGAGAGAAGTACTGCCAATAGAATAGGACCCTACAGGCACCATGCTGCCTAATGCCAGGCGTGGGCTAGAGGGGTATAAAGCCCCCCAGCATTGAGGAGCTGTGGAGCAGTGGAACTAACCATGTGCTCTGGAATGATGGTGGTGGTGCTCCATCCAGTACTTTTGGGATGGCCACTTGCAATAAACCTATCCACCCAACCATCCAGCCAGTTATTCACCCATCAACCTAAATATCCATCTATTAATCTATTAATCCATCCACCCATTTACTCACCTTAACAATCATCAGCCTGACCACCACTCCCCCCTCCCCTTATACACCCACCCATCCACCCATCCATCCACCCACCTATCCATCCATCCATCCATCCATCCATCCATCCATCCGTCTGTCTTACAGCTCCTCTAAAATTAGAGCCTGACAGTTACCTACCAGCAGTCCATATCTCACTGCCTCACTTACACACACACACACACACACACACAGCAGAGAGTGACACTGGATTTAACCCCTTAAACTCCACATTTAGTATCAGGCTACACGTCTATAAGCGAATTCATCAGTAATTAGGCAGCTTTTAACACTCCTAGTAGTTTAACTACAATGAAACTCATACAGGTGAGTGATTAGACACACCTGAATAAACGACCCTGGAGTTTAAAGGGTTAAGTACAGACCTAAAGCTCCTCAGTGGACACCAATGGTGTGTTTTTTTGCTTTGCATGTTTGTAGCTGCATTTGGGCTCATGCACACTGTCATGTGTGTGTGTGTGTGTGTGTGTGTGTGTGTGTGTGTGTGTTATCAGCTTTGGTTCAACTTATTTTAATAGCAGCTGCAGGTATGTGGGATATACAGCATTGTTCCTCCTGCAGATCAGTCGAATGTCCCCATAACTACTACATGCTCATCATCCTGGGGGGATAAATACACACACACACACACACACACACACACACACACACACACTCACCAACTCTATTTCAGTTTTCTGAACACCTGCATCTGCTACACTGAGCCAAACCCTCCTCTTCATCAGCGAAATATTGACAGCATGGCTTATTAGGAATATTACAGTGTCTACCTGCTCGTGCACGAGCCCGTGGGAGCTGCAGAGCTGCCCAGAGAGCCACAGCATTCGAAGTTTCCTACCTTGCACGAGCGCCGGGACCACCATGGCCAAGAGCATCTGCACGACCCTCCACGAGCGCGAGTGCCCGCTCATGTTGGCCAGACGAGCGGTGCACGACTTATTCCCACGCAGAAGAAAAGCGCGTGCATGCAAACCCCCTCCTCCCAAAAACAGTGGCAGTAAAAGAAGAGAGGCGGAGAGAGGGTCACAGGTGTAGGTGTAGGAGTCCTCGCGTGCAGCAAAATCGTCGGCTTGCGTCTTACATTACCTTTCACATGACTTTCCCCGCGCGCTCGGAAGCGAGAGCCACCGACTCTCCGCGCACGAGGGACTTTCGGTTTTTTGGGGGTTTTTTTTAAGCCGAACTGAGTCTGATCCGCTCTCAGCCCACAGGCTGCTGCTGCTGCCCCGCCCCCTCGCCCCTCGCCCCGCCCCCTCGCCCTGCGTAACGGCTCCGGGCATCACGATCACGGCTCACGACTCACTTTAGTGACTCGGCTCTTCAGAACTACCTGTTCGAGTGAATCGGACCATTTTGGGCCCCAGTGTAGCAAAAAAAAAACACCAACACTGTTGTTACCATAACAACACTCACTGCTACACTATATGGACAAAAGTATTGGGACACCTGTTCATTCAAGGGTATTAAAAAAGTTTATGCTGCTTTTGCTCCAGGGAAGAAGGCTTTCACTAGATGTTAGGAGGAGCATTGCTGTGATGATTTGATGGCATTCAGTGAGAATCACCACACATCATCATCATCATCCCCAACTTCCCAGTTCATCATTTCACAGCTCAATGCTGGGGGGCTTTAGACCCCTCTTGCCTTTAGGGCTGGCATTAGGCAGCATGGTGCCAATAGAGTAATGTTTATCTCCCCCAGAGAGTCCTAATCTATTGGCAGTACTTCTCTACAAGGACTCTCATAATTATCCTTGGAGAACATTTGGGGATCCTTCATCCAAATCCAGGACAGTCCAGGACTCTGGTGGAGGTGGGTTTGTAGATTGTAGGTGGGTAAATGTCGCCCTCTTGTGGTTGCATTAGTGGACTGCACCTTTGTGGGCCTGCAGATTGAACACCTCGCTGCTCTTTTCAGCGGTGGTTTTCCAGACCTGTTGCTCATCCCTGGCTGGGATGTTTGAATGGTGAGCTTCTGTTGATCCGTGTAGAAGAGATAAATAACCCCATTCAGGAGAGGGAGAGAGAGTATGATATCTCATATACTCTCTATATTCTATAATATCTCAGCAGCTTAACACATAAACCCAGAACATTACTGAGCTGCTGCAGACATTAAAAATTAGACAGACAAATAAATAAAATATCAATATAAACACTGAAATATAAATATAATAAAATATTGAAAACACAAAGAGAGAAATAAAATCAAGAAAAAGGAACATTTTAAAAAATAAACAAACAAATGAAAAAAAGTAAAAGAAAAAAGAAAAAGCAAAACATGAAAGAAGGAATAAATAAATAAATAAATAAATAAATAAATAAATAAAGGGAAAGTACATGGAAAAAAGAAATGCATAATAAAAATAAATAAGAAAAAGATTTTACAGAAGAAATTACATAAACCAAAAACAATACAAATAACGAAAAAAGAAAGAAACAAAGATAGAAATACATAAATAAAACTAATTACTAACTAATTACTAAAAGTAAATAAATAAATAATGACAAATACATAAAAGCAGAAGTGAGCTGAGCTGCAGGGCTGTGACCCGAGTCCAGGAGAGAAGCGCAAACTGATGGAGGTGGGTTTGTAGTTTGTGGGTGGAGGAATGTCGCCCTCCTGTGGTGAAGTTAGTAAAGTGCAGCTCAGTTTTGGATTTGATTCCTGCAGACATAAGTTTTAAAGCCCTGTATACCATAACCAGCAATGCCTGATTAACTGCCTGTAAGTGATGTAATTACTGTTTAATATGTAAATGAACTAATCGTTTTAAAGCACAATAATTTTTGCAAATTTAAATATTAATATTAGACATATGTATATTAATCATGTGTAAATCAATGTTTAATTAGGGCTAATAACAATACTACTACTACTACTACTACTACTAATAATAATAATAATAATAATAATACCTATATTAGCTTTATCACGAGGCTCAATCTGCAAGCTTCAACGCACCTGCTACCAGCTCGCTTTAATAACGCCTATGCTAACGGAACTGATGGCTTCGCTAGTTTAAGACACAATAATAATAATAATAATAATAATAATAATAATAATAATAATAAAAAGTCCCAATTCCACCCGACTGGGTCATTTAGCTGGAATTGTCCAGCGGAGTGTATAGGGTACTGGTCAGGCTCGCTAGCGGAGCAGGGCTCGAACCCCTCCCTCTGATCAGAACCGGAACCCGGGTTGAAGTCCACTGCTTCCTCGGAGCAGGGTTCGAGCCTCACGGTTTCCTCGGTGTGGACTTTTATACTGGATGTTTGTCACTGAGTCGGAGAATCGATCCATATCGGACCAAGGGGTGACTGACCAGCACCTGATCACTAACAACGATTTATTACGATACAGACACTTCACCATATCCATAACAGCATAGTTCAATCTGAATTCTATATATTATTATTAAATAATAATAATAATAATAATAATAATAATAATAATAATAATAATGATAATAATAATAATTCAGTCATTAGTCGTTGTGTAATAACGGTAATCTGTATAAATTTTAGATCTTTACTGTTATTTGATCAGAGCTGATTTAAAATAGTGAGATTGATGATATGTGTAAATACAATTTTTTTCGGTATGGATATTCATTGATGCATGTAATAAAGCTAATTTAACTATTAGTATTATTATAACTACTATTATTATTAGTAGTAGTATTACTATTATTGTTATTATTACTATTATTATTATTACTATTATTATTAGTAGTATTACTATCATTATTATTATTATTACTATTATTATTATTATTATTATTATTATTGTCGCTGGGGAGATTCCACTCGCTCTCGTTTTTGTCCTGCTTGTCTCTACGATTTGGACCAGGACCGCTTCTAGACTACTAGTGGTACCGATGCGCACACAGACTTTATTATTATTATATTATATATATATATATATAGTTTATTAATAATAATTAAATGGTTAATTAAACGCTGCTACTGACTAGCATAAATAGCGCCTATGCTAACGGAACTGATGTCTTTGCTAGTTTAAGGGAGACGCTTGTGGGGAATGCTCCTCAGTGACACAACAACAATAATAATAATAATTATAATAATTATAATTATAATAATATTAATATAGAAAAGCGACTAAAATACGCTGTTATAATATTAGCACAACAGAATGGGTTTGATACGGTGAAGTTTATACATGGTAATAAATCAGAAAGTCCGGCCGTTGTTAGTAATCAGGTGCTGGTCAGTCACCCTGGGCTTAGCCCTGACACGGCTGCTTAAATATTATTAATATTTGTTTCCATTAAAATTCAAATATAGAAATTAAGAATTAGCCTGTTAGCATCTACACAATGAAAATAAATACAAGACATATACAATAAACAACATAAATATATTAATTTTATATTATATGTTGTGTAATATACAACATTAATACCAAATAAAATAAACGAAATATTGAAATAACAAGAAACATCATTACCTAATTAAACGTAGCGTTTTCTGATTGGTTCACAGCCTCCTGCTTCATTCAGGAGCGGAACACATGGCGCTGTTTAGGGCTGCCACGGGGTGGCGCCAAAGATCTACTGGGTGTCAAACTCCCAGAATGCCTCTCTCGTGAATACGATTAAAACTTTGTCCGTTTTGGGGCAGTTTGGGGTATTCAGAGACTTCAGGCAGTATGTTGATATTAATAAACTACAAACAGTACCTTTATGATATTGTCTGTCATCTCATTGAGAAGATGAATGATCGAGTCACACACAGCTCACCCTCTTTCAGAGTCCTGCTGTCTGAGACTATGTCTGCTGTGGGAGGCGCGTGCCGCTCATGATCTTTCCAGTTCATACAAATGATGATTGGTTTATTCACAGTATTTGTGAGATGCGTGGCCTTTCTTGTTACGCTTAACGCATAAACCGTCTGACTGGACTGGATTGCTTGAGAACTGCTTGCCATTGAGTTGAAAATAAGACAGATTGACACGTTATATTTTTTAATGTATTAAAGGGTTTGTTTGTTTGATCTTCAGACATTAGAAGGTCACATCCTGATTGTTTTGAACGGTATGTCTACTATCTTAAACTCTAAAGATGAATGGCATTATTCATATATTGCATATACAGCACTTTTTTGTTCTCTCAGTCAGCTCAGTGTGTATATTTGGTATATAAATCTTATTTATTGCAAAGTCATTTTTAAAGATAAGGAAATAAACTAGTGAGCTCACCCTCATGCAGAGTCCTGGTGTCTGAGACTGTATCGGCTGTGGGAAGGCCTGCTCTTTCATGATCTTTCCAGTTCATACAAATGATGATTGGTTAATCACAGTGTTTGTGAGATGCGTGGCCTTTCTTGTTACGCTTAACGCATAAACCGTCTGACTGGACTGGATTGCTTGAGAACTGCTTGCCATTGAGTGAAAGATAAGACTAATTGGATTATTGCCTTTGTTGATTTATTAAGGCATTTTTTGTTTGATCTCCCCAAACCTTAGCAGATCATGTCGTGATTGCTTTGAACAGTCAGTGACTATTTTGGTGTGTTTATTGTCTTAAACTCTAAAGATTAATGTTATTATTCATATACTGTCTACCCCGCACTAATTAGTCCCCTCAGTCAGTACTGTGTGGCCGTGTGTATATTTGGTGTATAAGCCTAAGTCCTATTTTAATGACGTCTTATTAGGAAATAAACTAGTCTATAAACTAGTGAGTCCTGCTGTCTGAGACTATATCGGCTGTGGGAAGGCCTGCTCTTTCATGATCTTTCCAGTTCATACAAATGATGATTGGTTTATTCACAGTGTTTGTGAGCTGCGTGGCCTTTCTTGTTGCGCTTAACGCATAAACCGTCTGACTGTTACTGAGTAAAAAATAAGATTCATTAATATATTGTTTGTTTGGTTTTTAATGGGCTCATCAGCTTGAGGCCACCAGACCGCGGCAGATCTTGATTCAGAGTCTTGGTTGAGGACGAGTTCAAAATCTAATATCATAATTATTTGTGGTTATTTTAGTATGTCTACTGTTTTAAACTCTATGGATAAATGATTGTTCAGATATTGTATTTATTAGTCCCCTCAGACAATACTGTATGACGCTGTGTACGTTTGATATTGAGGCAGTGGTGGCTCAGCGGTTAGAGCACCGGGTTATCGATAACAGGGTTGTGGGTTCGATTCCCGGGCCACTGTTGGGCCCTTGAGCAAGGCCCTTTACTCTCTCTGCTCCCCGGGCGCTGGAGTTGGCTGCCCACCGCTCTGGGTGTGTGTGTACTCACTGCCCCTAGCTCACTAGAGTGTGTGTGAGTGCGTGTTCACTACCACAGATGGGTTAAATGCGGAGGACCCATTTCGCTGTACAGTGCACACTGTACAGTGACAAATACGTGCACCTTTACCTTATATATAATCCTTATTCATAGTAAAGCACATTTTTAAGATGTGTCTTTAGGAACAGGATACTGGAGACTGTATTATCATTCGCATCACATGTAGTACATAAGGGTGGAGCGAAATTGTGATCTCAAGGTCCCAGTTACACCCGAAGAGCAATATTGAATAAATAATATAATCAAATATAAAAAGGGAAGAGATAAAAAGGGAAAGTAGTGAAATTAAAAACGGTAGCAGTAATATCATAACAATATATGAAAGGAGTGTAGCAGCATGACTGAATGAATGAGTGAATAAGTATAATGAATTAATAAACTAGTTTAAAAACTAGTGAGCTCACCCTCATGCAGAGTCCTGGTGTCTGAGACTGTATCGGCTGTGGGAAGGCCTGCTCTTTCATGATCTTTCCAGTTCATACAAATGATGATTGGTTTATTCACAGTGTTTGTGAGATGCGTGGCCTTTCTTGTTGCGCTTAACGCATAAACCGTCTGACTGTTACTGAGTAAAAAATAAGATTCATTAATATATTGTTTGTTTGGTTTTTTGTGGGCTTGTTAGTCATACTGCACATGGTGTCCATATGGTATATAGGCCTTATTCATCATGGTTATGCATTGCAAAGTAGTTTTACTAGGACGTCTTATTAGGAAATAAACTAGTTTAAAAACTAGTGGGCTCACCCTCATGCAGAGTCCTGGTGTCTGAGACTATATCTGGTATGGGCCGTTCTTTCTTGATTGATTTCCAGTTCATACAAATTGTAGTTGGTTTATTTATGGTAATTTTGAGCTGTGTGGCTTTTCTTGCTATGTGCAACACATAAACTGCCTGGATCTGCTGGGTTGGATTATTATGAATCTAATTATGGTTGGAATTAGAATGTGTTTTGTTGAATAATAGTTATTTGGTTGACATGCTGCACATGGTGTCCATAGGGTATATAGGCCTTATTCATTATGGTTATGCATTGCAACGTAGTTTTTAAGTTTTTAATAGTTAGCTAGTGAGTTCACCCTCATGCAGAGTCCTGGTGTCTCTGCATTAGACTGTACCTGGTGGGGGAAGGCTTCATCTTGCCCTTTCAGTCTTATGGGAATTAGGTTATTCACAGTTGTTATTAAGTACATTATTTCTCTTGTTGCACACAATGCCTAATCTTAGTTTGTATTAATGTGACAAATGTGATTAAATTTCTTAAAAAATGTTAAAAAATAAAGGTAATATGATATTGTTTAAGATAATGATAATTAATTAGGTTAATAAGAAAACACAATACTCTGTGTTTATACAAATTTGCGATCATAAAATCCCTGATGTATCAAATATTATACAAAATAAAAGTCACGTGTTTTTTTTTTATTCATTTTTATTTTTTTATATAATTGGTCAAATAAATGTCATATAAACACTCCAGTTTCAAGTATTAATTTTAATAATTAATTTTTGAGAATTGTTTTGATGGTACAGACTTTAAATAGTTAAGAGTTTTCAGGTTACGGTTAAATCTGGACGTTAAGATCTTGAGAATTCTTTAATATTTATTGGATATTTGTACAGTATAAATTCTATATATGATAAATAAATATGGCCCTTTTTTTAAAAAGTCATCGTTGTATCATTTTAAGGCCGTTTTTTAAGCGTATAAAAATAAAACAAATTGATATGCTAAATGCTAAGAAGCGAACTCCTGCAAAAATCGCGAGACTTCACTGTCGAAGTGTCGCGAGAATACTCGTTCTCGAAGATGGTGGCTCGGATACACGTGTGTGTGCTGCCGGTTTAACAAAGTTAGTGTTTTAGGGACGTTAAAGGTCTGTGTTTATTTGGAGATCTTACTGGGTTTGACTCTCGATATCGATTAAAGCGTCTTTAGCGGTTTAAGGAAGGAGACAGAATGCAGCACGACGATGTAAGTAGCGCGCGTGGCCTTAAACGCATTGCAGAAGTGCATCTATCCGCGTGATTCGTGTTTATTTTTACTAATTAACTTTAAACTCTGTTTATAAATATATCTATATATTATATTATATATGATTATTATCATGCGTTTATATAGACGCAGTGGCTGTGTGGCGCCTGTCAGCGCTTGCTTTGCCACTTCTGTTTATTTAGCTGTAGGATCTCCAATCCTCAAGTAAACCTTTGTGTTTCTTTACAGGTGATCTGGGATCTTGTAGGTAATAAGCAGTTCTGCTCCTATAAAGTCAAGTAAGTATAAGCATACTTCTATTTCCAGGCACAAGTGTGGATGCAATCAACTGTGCACATGATGCCATGCTGGTTTCTGTATAGTGTCTCTTGTAGTACTGACTTTTGGCATTTTTCCTCAACCTGTGAAGGACAAAGACCAGTAATTTCTGCCGGAATGAGTATAACATCACTGGACTCTGCAATCGCCAGTCGTGCCCACTGGCCAACAGTCAGTATGCCACCATAAGAGAAGAAAAAGGTATTACCAGCTTTCACACATGGTCTTAGATATGGTTAGTATTGCTCTGAGATGCAGTGCTGGGTCATAGATCATCTCATGCTGGTGTACCATGATGCTTCTTTTTGGGTCATTATATTTCTTATAAATGTATTTACAGACATGCTATAGGCAAGTGTTGGGCATTTTATTCATAACATCTTCCATTATCATTGTACATGCTTTACCTGTGACGTCCCACTTTAGTGTGGTATATGCTATTTAACATGGTTTGAATGGAGTAGAATATATAAAAAATATATATAGAAAAAAAATAACTAATATATAATATATAGATATATAATATAATATAAAATATATAGAAACTATTAATACAGTAGGTTATCTTTGGGGAAGTGTGCATTCTGTCTGGTTAATGTTTACTCAGCTGTGATTATAGGCTTTATTATTGTGCTATTATTAAATCAAAAATATATAATGTATATAGGCAAATGTTATCATGTTCAGTTTCTAGATCTTTAATGCTATGCCCTACGTTTTTCTAGGTCAGTGTTTCCTCTACATGAAAGTTATCGAAAGAGCGGCATTCCCAGCTCGCATGTGGGAGAAGGTAAGCCACCTTCATACACGGCAATGGTGGGGAAACTGAGGGCCAGCATTGGTTGGTGACTGCTTGCCGTCTATACTCAGCAATGAAATGGGTTGAGTTTCCCAAGAGCATCAGTGTAGTAAGGATGGTGGAGCGAGCGAGCATTACGTTGGAGGCTCTTTCTACACGTTAATGTGTTCTTAACACTAAGGGAACATGGCCCTGATTAGTTTAATCGGGTATGTTTGAGCAGGAAAGTGGCCTCTAGGTTCAGAGTTCCTGTGAAAGGGTTCTCTGAAGGTTGTGTGATGGTCCCATGATTTGATATGATGTCAGTGATCTTCATTGTTTGTAGTTGATGTTTCTGATCCTGTTGGGTTGCTGTGAGATCTTTGGTTTGCAGTTAGACTAGTCCAAGACCTAGGTGTGGTTATACTTCTCAGCTTTGGTTCAACTGATAGAAAACCTGGTGCGATTGCTCTGCTAGTGCGGATTGTTCGAGTAAGTGAACTCAAGTGGGCCGAGACCGTCTCAGAAGGTGGGTCCGTTTACAAACGAACTCTGGTGCGGTTCAATTGAAGTATGAACCCAATACGATTCCAAGGCATCCGAAAAAGTCAAATGCAGGACACTGACATCACGTAGCTCACATCTACCCGCTTTGAATCTTGACTGAATCCCTGTGCATTTTGATTTTTATGGAATATTTTTATTTTTTATATGTTTTTTTTATTTTTATTCTCCCCTCCTTGCTTGGTCCTAACCAGGAGAACCCAGCTAAACTATAATAGACTACTCCGTTTACAGTCCTGTTTACACACATATCAGAATACCGGTGGTAAAAACTAGTCATTGCATGTTTGTAATAATAGATATTTGAGATTGTGCAGAAAAACCTGAATTGGATTTTAAAGGGAAAAAAAACTTTGACCATCTTTGTTTCTGTCAGCTGTAGTCTATTAATGAACCTCACTGCTTGCACAAGAATTTTATGAATTTCTGTTGCCGCCCTTTTGATGACCTCTGCTGCTTTCTTTCAGGTGAGGCTGAGTCAGAACTATGAGAAGGCTCTGCAAGAAATAGATGAGAATCTGATCTATTGGCCTTTTTACATTCGACACAAGTGTAAGCAGCGCTTCACTAAGATCACACAGTACCTTATCCGCATCCGCAAACTCACGCTGAAGAGACAGTGAGTACATCCCCATCTGTTCACCTCTGTTATTCCATTTTTAATTTAATTTTTACTTATTTGTTGCATTTTAGTTTTGCAGATTCTTCAATTCTGTAGTTTCTATTTCTGTCTGTAGGAGTTCTGTCTAAGAGAATTAGTTGGAGGGAGTTTTTTTTAAATAGACATAATACTAATCTCTTCATTTCTTTGCAGGAGGAAACTGGTTCCACTCAGCAGGAAAGTAGAAAGGAGAGAAAAAAGGAGGGAGGTGAGTGAAGGATAATTAAGCTGTATGGTTTTCTGTGCATCATATCTTCTTCTTTATATTAAACATGGACATGTCTAGTAAATGAACAAAGTAACTCTTTATTTATTTATTTACTTATTTATTTATTCCATTACAGGAAAAAGCTCTTATTGCTGCTCAGCTGGACAACGCCATAGAGAAAGAGCTACTGGAGAGGTTAAAACAGGGCACGGTAAGTGTGACCACAGAGCACACTGCTACTTTTATGTTAATTAAAATAAAAAAATACGTGCTATAGCCATGTGCGCTTCTATTAGGGAGGCAACAACTACTCAACAACTAAAAAATCGTCTAGTTGCCAACTAATTTACTAGTCGATTCGTTGATGTCATCACACGTGTTCTTACGCTAATTAGAAGCGGTTCTGTACGTACGTGGACCATGGATTGAAAGCCAAAGTTGGCATGGCTACATAATTATTTGGTAATTTTAATAATTTATTATCTGAGTGATCAATTATTCATTTCCATAATCAACTGGTTCGACTAGCAAAATAGCTAGGGCTAATTAGGCGGGAGGAATCTGATCTAAAAAAAATCTGAATCCAAAAGAATCTTGACTTCAAAAATGTGTTGATAGTTGTTCGAATCACATTAATTTCTTCATAAATTGACAAATTGTGAAATTTGAGCGCTCAAGACATAGTGAATCATTTCCTAAAGAATCAAATTTAATATTTTGTGAGCAGAGCTCTATTAACGTTGTGTTCTCGTCTTGTTTTCAGTACGGAGACATCTACAACTTCCCCATCCACGCTTTCGATAAGGCTATGGAGAAGCAGGACGAGGAGAGTGAGACAGAAGACGAAGAGGAGGACGAGGAGGACGAGGATAAGGTAAACAGCTTTGGTCCAAAAGTCTCGAACTTCATTGCCCCTGTTACGCATGAATTGAACACTTACAAAGCGGAAAAGGGTGCGAAAGAGTGCGAAGACAATCTCAGTGAGACTCACACAGCAATATACCGCAGTGCAAGAGAGCCAGTACAGTTTCAGTGCTGCAAGGGTTTATGTAGGAGTAGATTACCTGTCAGTTACTGAACATAAGGTATTGGGACACCTCTTAATCAGTGAATTCAGGTGTTTTCATTATGTCACATCAGTGAAAGAACGGGAGGTTCTACAGAGCTCACTGAACTCCAGCGTGGTTCTGTATGTAATAGGAGACACCGCTGCACCAACAAGAAGTCGTCAGCATGTGAAATTTAGACCTTCCCTCCTAGATCTTCCACGATCAGCTGTGAGTGGTGTTATTATTGAACAGTGGAAGAGTTTAGGAGGAACAGCTCACAGAGAGCAGCTCAGCCACCGAGTGTCTGTCAGACCACGTAAACGTACAGAGCGGGGTCAGGGCCGAGTGCTGAGCTCAGAGCAGAGTGCAGAAAAGCCTCCAACTGACTCAGTAACTGCAGCAGAGCTCCAGACCTGCTGCTGCTGCTGGTAGAGCTTAGAGCAAAGAGGGACCAGCTCCATATTAATAATGCCTATGGTGTTAGAATGAGATGACATAAAAGCTCCGGTACGTATAGTAATGTGGAGGTGTCCCAATACTTTTTGGGGGATTTGGGCTCAATGTGACTTTGATGTCAGCCTGCTGAATTACTGTGTGCTTGCAGGAGGCCGGGAAGAGAGAATTTGTTGCAGCTGATGAGTTTGAAGAAAGCGACCTCAGTGATTTCGAGGTAAGTCCTTCGAACTTTTACACATAGTATATATCTCAATCTGTAATCAGTGTAATTAGCCCAGACTGCTGCTTCCAAATGACCCATAGAGGGGTCCTGGATGTCCTATTTAACAAATAGAATATATATATTTTTTATGGCCTGTAAATTCATATGACTGTTATACCACATACACAACCTGCCACTAGTACACAGTAAACCATGCAATGGGCCTCATTTGCATATTGCAGTCTACTGCAGTATAGCTACTGTGAAGCCGATTACTGTGTAAAATGGTCTGGAGCCCTCTAAATGAACTGGACCCTGTTTTTACAGGACATGAACAACCTCCAGGCCAGTGATGAGGAAGATGAAGATAGCGAGGAAGAGGAGGAATCGGAGGAAGAGATGGAGGAAGAAATAGAAGAGGAGAAAAAGCCACCCGCCAAGTCTAAAGGAAAAGCCCCGCTCAAAGGACCAGTGAGGAAGAAACGAGCTTATGTGGAGATCGAGTACGAGCAGGAGACCGAGCCAGCCTCCAAGAGCAAAGCCTCGTAGAAACTAAAGCAAGAACATCGACACCGCCAACGTGCTGGGACCTCCCCAGCTGTTCACAGACTTTGGGTGAACTCTGCAGTCCATGCAGTCGCTGCACGTTCACTGACAGCCAGTCGACATTCATGTATGCCCTGATAACCAGGAGATCTCTGTCAGGAGGTACCTGGGGGGTTTTCCGAATGGACAGCTTTCTCTGTGCCTATGCTGCAGTTGAGCATAGGTGGGATCTTTGTATTTTGATCAGTAAAGCTGATGAAAGTCAACTGCTATAACTATGGCTACTGTAAAGCAGTAAATTCAACTTCCCCCACAAATCTGATGATCTGTTTTTAATGACCTATAATGTCTTAGTAACATTTATTAGTGCTTATAAATGTTCTGTAAGTTGTGACCTATGAGACACAGTGTGGTTATATTGGCTGGAGCAGGGTGTGGGAGTTTTATCATATAGTTTTCACATAGGAAGGCTTTCTAAACTGGAGATTATAATTTTGCAAAATTACTTTACTTAAAAAAATGCATCACATGAAAATGCAAACTCTGTGTGAACCTATCAGTCTGTCCGTATTCAGTAAAACTGCTACAACTGGAATACACTTCCAGTGCCATCGCTGTCTTAATCAAGCAAGCTGTAAAATGCAGTTATTACACAGTACACATGGATTAGCCTTTTTGTTCCTCTCATCATAAGCTCATAAAACCGACTGCATTAACAGACATGTATATCGCTGCTGTCCGATAAAAACATATATTTCCAATATTGTCTGTTTTTTTTAGTTTCCACCATAGTTTGAACCTTGGCGGTAATTCTGGATGAACGGGCCAATAGAAATGCTCTAAAGTCCTATTTTTCATTGACTTCCATTCAAAGCCTTTTTGGAAGATGCATGTTTTTCATTGGACAGTGACTACAAACATACATGTACTGTCCTAGCTCAATTTGAGTGGCAATATTGTGTTGGTGGAGGAAGAATTTGTGACTTGCTGTTTTTATTAAAAAAATATAAAAATAAAAAAATAAAATAAAATATATAGGACCTTATTTTGCAGCTAAGGTGGTAACAGGGTTGTTTTTTAATAAGACGTGGGCATGAGATGAGTTATTATCGTGTGTCTGCAAAAAGAATCTCATCTTTTCTGTTATCTTGTGGGTTTAATAAATGAATATATTATCTACTCTATATTATAGAGTGTTTATTATATTATAGATTATATATTTATTATATTATAGAGAATATATTATCTTTGTAGCTATATATTATTCCATGCCATTTATATTGGCAAAAATATCATCACGTGGCCTCGAATTGTTTTATATGCTCAATAATACCTCGTGGCCTGAACATACTGTATTATCTTGTAATTTTTACCAGGGATGCCCAAACTACTGTGAATGAGAAGAGTGTTTCCGTTATTTTGTCCAGCCTCTGTGCTTGTGCCGCTAGGGGGCAGCAATGCGCCGCCAGGCTGCTTGAACGTGGAGGACGAAAACGAAGCAGTCGGTTTTCTCAACATGGAGAAACTAACAGCGTTTGAACGAGGCCAGATAGTCGGGGCTTTAAGTTCAGGGGCTTCGGTGGCGAAAACCGCAGAGCTGCTCAATGTGTCGAAGGAAACCGTGTCGAAAGTCATGGCGGCGTATTCCAAACACGGCCAGTCTGCGCTGGTGACGCTGGTGAAGAAGAAGCCGCACAGGAGCAAGAAGCCCCCCACACAGACCGCTGTAAGTCCCATCCTCCACCCAGACCCCACCTCCACCGCGGGTCCTGCAGCTCTCTGCTTTCGCCTGTGCTGCCCCTGACTGTGAGAGTGCTCTTGTTTTGTGTGTCTCGTTGGGGTTCAGTGTGGAGACCTCAGCAGCATCGGCTCCAGCCCCATCCAAGCCCTGGAGAAGGCTCTGGCTCTGGAGAAACAGGCTGAAGATGATGATGAGGATGAAGATCTGGATGATGAGGTGAAGGCTGGTGCATTTCAACCCTCTGTCTGTTTAAGCCACGTGTGTGGCTTTCATTACCAAACCCCTTATTCAGCATTTTACAGTGGGGTTAAACAGGCTGCTGTTGCTACTGTAGGATCTCTGATCTGATTGGCTGTCATTCAGAAGCTGCACTCCTGGGGCAGTGGGACAGGGTTGTGGGTTCGATACCCGGGCTCCTCAAACTGCCACTGTTGGGCCCTTGAGCAAGGCCCTGGCTGCCCAATCTCCAGGCATGTGTGCTCACTGTCACTGTGTGTGTTTTAGATAGGTTAAAGGCATTATATATATATATATACACATTATATATTATATATATACACATTATATATTATATATATATATATACACATATATTATATATATACACATTATATATTATATATATGTAATGTGTGTGTGTATATATATATATATATATATATATATATATATATATATATGTGTGTATATAAACATAGAAAAAGGAAATGTACCCTACAAAGAGACAGGGACAATTGGGACAGGGCCAGCTAGGAATTGTACAAAAAGTTGCTAAACTAGCTTATTTGAGAATAACTTGCTGAAGGGGTCTTAAAAGTCACTACATCTAGTGATGAAATCGTTACACTTGCAACATTGATTTAACATCACAATCCCAACTTGCTAACATACCACCATCTGTTCAGCTTACCACAGTTTAGCCCTGCCCACCCGCCCTGCACTTCTCTGGCGTGCTTCAGTTCCAAGCAGATAAATGGCTGCGCTCTAATTGCATACTACACACGAATCACTAAAGCTATAGGGTATATACTATATGCTAATACATACTCCAAAACTAGTTCTTCTTAGTAATTACAATGCTATTGGGACGCACCCTAAGTCTCTGCAGACTGGAGCTGTGGGAGTGTCAAAAGGTGATGTAGGCTATGGAGTGGGCGTGCCAGAAGGTTACTCCTATTGGCCTAAAATGCTGTCAGTAACAAAATGAGGCAAAAAGACGAATACTTTAAGCAGTGACCATAATTAGAATATCTATAATTAAATATTTCATATTTGTTTATTAAATAGGAGGAGCTTTCTACACTAGTTTAGACGTATAGACACACTGACAGAAATGAGAGAGGAAATGACATGTACTCTCAGCACACTCTCTTCCTGTCAACACGCCCACCTCTACACACCCGCTGTCTTTTCCATATGCCAGGCAAGCTCTTAAAAACGCCCACGGCTCTGACCTGCGACTCTCGCCTCCACGTTCCGAGTGCACGGCCAATCAGAACAGAGCTCATCATCAGTCTTTAAAGCACGGTAAGATAAATGACCCCTCTTTTCACAGGATCTCAACATCCAAACGATCCATGAAGACGAGGATGAAGATGAAGACGAGGGATCCAGTGAGGAACACAGCGGATCACGCAAAGTTGGAGGAGGGTCTTAAATGTCCGGTTCTGCTTTTCTGTTGGTTGGTGAAGCTGTTCAGGTAGAAGTGTTATAATAGTGCTGGTGATGATTGTGTGTGTTTTTGTCTTTTTTTATTTTTTTTTTAATAAAATGCTCAGTGATCTGGGACCTCTTGTATCATTTTGTATCATCAGACTGATCATTTTGAGCTGAGATTAAATAAAATATTGCGTAACCAAATTTCAGTACATCATTTATACTGTAATGCGAGAACTAATCCGTTGGATCATTTTCAGGTTACTGTGAAAGGACACTGTATACATTTCTTGAGGGGCCTTTAGAGGTTCCTAGGGTTGAATGTTCCTCAAAGCTCCTTAAAAGGTTCCTCCATAGTTGCTCAAGAAACGTCTACTTTTTATCCCCTCCTCATTATATTATTTTATGGACTCTATATTCAGGCCACGAGGTATTAATGAGCATATAAAAATAAAAAAATTTGAGGCCACGTGATGATATTTTTGCATGGGATAATTTATGGACTCTATATTTACATTTATGGCATTTATCTGACGCTCTTATCCAGAGCGACTTACAAGGTTGCTCATATTACAGAGGTGGGTCAGTGTAGTGTTAGGAGTCTTGCCCAAGGACTCTTATTGGTGTAGTGCAGCATAGTCACCCAGACTGGGAATCGAACCCCAGTCTCCCACATGGTGTAGTAGCTTACTGGCAGGTAGAAGTGTTATCTGTTGCACCATACCAACCACAAAACTGCTTTTTTGGCAGCGGTGGGATTTGAACCCACGCCCCCGTATAGACTGGAGCCTTAATCCAGTGCTTTAGACCACTCGGCCACACTACCACTCACACAAGACAAAAAAAAAATTATCCCCTGCAAAAATATCATCACGTGGCCTCGAATTTTTTTATTTTTATATGCTCAATAATACCTTGTGGCCTGATCATACTGTATTATCTTGTATTTTTTATCAGGGATGCCCAAACTATTGTGAATGAGAAGAGTGTTTCCGTTATTTTGTCCAGCCTCTGTGCTTGTGCCGCTAGGGGGCAGCAATATAACAGGGTTGTTTTTTAATAAGACGTGGGCATGAGATGAGTTATTATCGTGTGTCTGCAAAAAAAAAATCTCATCTTTTCTGTTATCTTGTGGGTTTAATAAATGAATATATTATCTACTCTATATTATAGAGTATTTATTATATTATAGATTATATATTTATTATATATTATAGAGAATATATTATCTTTGTAGTTATATATTATTCCATGCCATTTATATTGGCAAAAATATCATCACGTGGCCTCGAATTGTTTTATATGCTCAATAATACCTCGTGGCCTGAACATACTGTATTATCTTGTAATTTTTACCAGGGATGCCCAAACTACTGTGAATGAGAAGAGTGTTTCCGTTATTTTGTCCAGCCTCTGTGCTTGTGCCGCTAGGGGGCAGCAATGCGCCGCCAGGCTGCTTGAACGTGGAGGACGAAAACGAAGCAGTCGGTTTTCTCAACATGGAGAAACTAACAGCGTTTGAACGAGGCCAGATAGTCGGGGCTTTAAGTTCAGGGGCTTCGGTGGCGAAAACCGCAGAGCTGCTCAATGTGTCGAAGGAAACCGTGTCGAAAGTCATGGCGGCGTATTCCAAACACGGCCAGTCTGCGCTGGTGACGCTGGTGAAGAAGAAGCCGCACAGGAGCAAGAAGCCCCCCACACAGACCGCTGTAAGTCCCATCCTCCACCCAGACCCCACCTCCACCGCGGGTCCTGCAGCTCTCTGCTTTCGCCTGTGCTGCCCCTGACTGTGAGAGTGCTCTTGTTTTGTGTGTCTCGTTGGGGTTCAGTGTGGAGACCTCAGCAGCATCGGCTCCAGCCCCATCCAAGCCCTGGAGAAGGCTCTGGCTCTGGAGAAACAGGCTGAAGATGATGATGAGGATGAAGATCTGGATGATGAGGTGAAGGCTGGTGCATTTCAACCCTCTGTCTGTTTAAGCCACGTGTGTGGCTTTCATTACCAAACCCCTTATTCAGCATTTTACAGTGGGGTTAAACAGGCTGCTGTTGCTACTGTAGGATCTCTGATCTGATTGGCTGTCATTCAGAAGCTGCACTCCTGGGGCAGTGGGACAGGGCTGTGGGTTCGATACCCGGGCTCCTCAAACTGCCACTGTTGAGTCCCAGAGGCCAAATACCTTCTGTGTCTGACACGAATGGTGAATACGGTCATTTTGCCTGGTCTGGTATTGAGGTCCTGTGAAAGACTCATGCCTGCGACAGACATCGTAAACCACACCGTTCTCCCCAGCAGTTTATATATGAAAGCAGGCCTGTTTTAAGCAGCCTTTTTCAGAGCTAAACCTACTTGGAAAGTTACGACATTAGATTACTTAGCTATGAGCATATAACACACACATACTAGATACAAGTGCCACAATTCTGGACACAGCAAATTGAAAAGATATAAAAAGGATTGGACGTCAGAATGTACCCTTCAAGCAGGGGGATTTTGGGAGTTTAGGATGAGAATTGGGACATGGTTTAATTTGACACAAGCAACTTGCTTACATGTACCACCGTCTGTTCAGCTTACCACAGTTTAGCCCCGCCCACCCATTCAGTTTCAAGCAAATGTAGGGCTGCGTCCCAATTCCATACTATCATCACTAATAGTACAGGTTATATACTATATACTAATACATACTCCAAAACTAGATAGTGTTAATAATTAGCATGCACTTGGGACGCACCCTAGGAGAAGGAGCTTTCTACACTAGTTTAGACGTATAGACACACTGACAGAAATGAGAGAGGAAATGACGTGTACTCTCAGCACACTCTCTTCCTGTCAACACGCCCACCTCTACACACCCGCTGTCTTTTCCATATGCCAGGCAAGCTCTTAAAAACGCCCACGGCTCTGACCTGCGACTCTCGCCTCCACGTTCCGAGTGCACGGCCAATCAGAACAGAGCTCATCATCAGTCTTTAAAGCACGGTAAGATAAATGACCCCTCTTTTCACAGGATCTCAACATCCAAACGATCCATGAAGACGAGGATGAAGATGAAGACGAGGGATCCAGTGAGGAACACAGCGGATCACGCAAAGTTGGAGGAGGGTCTTAAATGTCCGGCTCTGCTTTTCTGTTGGTTGGTGAAGCTGTTCAGGTAGAAGTGTTATAATAGTGCTGGTGATGATTGTGTGTGTTTTTGTCTTTTTTTAATTTTTTTTTTAATAAAATGCTCAGTGATCTGGGACCTCTTGTATCATTTTGTATCATCAGACTGATCATTTTGAGCTGAGATTAAATAAAATATTGCGTAACCAAATTTCAGTACATCATTTATACTGTAATGCGAGAACTAATCCGTTGGATCAGTTTACAGGATTCTGAAAGGACACTGTATACACAGGTTCTGGAGGTTCTTCAGTTTAACACTGTGGAGGAACCCTTTTTACAAGAAAAGGGTTTCTTGATGTTTCCTCCATTGTTTCAAATGGAAAAGACTCGTTATACTAAAGTACTCCTGCACATTGAGGCATGGACTCCACAAGACCTCTGAAGGTGTCCTATGGTATCTGTCTCCCAGACGTTAGCAGCTGATCCTTTAAGGTCCTGTAAGTTGTGAGGTGGGCCGGGCCTCCATGAGCATCAATAAGCCAGCCTTGGGTGTTCATGACCCTCTCGCAGGTTCACGGGTCGTCCTCCCTTGGAGCACTTTTTGTAGCTACTATCCACTGCATACCAAGAACACCCCACAAGACCTGCCTGATGTTTTAGGGATGTTCTGACCCAGTCAACGTCTAGAACATCACAGTCTGGTTCTTGTCAAAGTGTCTCAGATTCTTATGCTTGTCCATTTTTCCTGCTTCTTCACCACCATCACCTTCAAGAACTGACTCACTGTCTCCACCTATTGACAGGTACCGTTGTAACCAAGTAAGCAATGTCATTCACTTTCTACCTGCCAGTGGTTTTAATATTGTGGCTGTTCGGTGTTTATGTATGAGACAAGACAAGACAACCGTATAGACAGGGCCTTGCTCAAGGGCCCAACAGTGGCAGCTTGCAGACCCTGTCATCAATAGCCTAGGGCTCTAACCGCTGAGCCACCGCTGCCCCCCACTAAAAACACTAAATGGACAAACGTATTGAGACACCTCCACCTTCAAATGCTTGCATTCAGCAGGATTTACAGGATTATGCTGGGGGGCTTTATACCACTCCAGCTCCACGCCTGGTATTATTAGGCATGCTGCCTATAGGCTCAGTCCTATTTTATCGGCAGTGCTTCTTAACCGGGACTAGACAAGCTGTGTATTTGTGTGTGTGTGTGCATTTGCACCTCTGTCTCAGCAATGGGTGCAGCTTCACAGCTTCATTAGAAGGGGTCGCCCTTTAAGCGTTACCACTGCCGGCCAGTAGAAGCAGCGTCTGCGAAAACACACAGGGAGCAGAGAGGGTAAAGGGCCTTGCTCAAGGGCCCAACAGTGGCAGCTTGCCGACCTTGTCATCAATAGCCCGGAGCTCTAACCGCTGAGCCACCACTGCTCCCCTAAAAACTAAAAACACTAAATGGACAAAAGTATTGGGACACCTCCATTCATAGGATCATGCTGGGGGGGGGGCTTTATACCACTCTAGCCCACGCCGGGACTAGACAACCTGTGTATTTGTGTGTGTGCATTTGCACCTCTGTCTCAGCAATGGGTGCAGCTTCACAGCTTCATTAGAAGGGGTCGCCCTTTAAGCGTTACCACTGCTGGCCGGTAGGGGCAGCAGAGCGCTGCCGGACTGCCGGCCAGTAGAAGCAGCGGCTGCGAAAACACACGAAGAACCATATTGGCAACATGAAGCAGCTAACGGAGTTCGAGAGGGGGCTGATAGTCGGAGCCCGAATGGCGGGGGCATCTGTTACCAAAACCGCCGAGTTACTGAATGTATCGAGGGGGACGGTGTCCAAAGTCCTGACAGCGTATGCCAAGTACGGCCAGACCGCCTCGGCGAAGAGCAACTGCGGCCGCAAGTCGAAGCTGACCGACTCGGAGAGGCAGGCACTAATTAGGATCGTTGCCGAGAAGCACAAAAACAAAGCCACCAAAAAAGCGACCACCTTCGACATCACCTCAGAACTGAATCAGAACCGCTGTGACCCGGTGTCGACCAGAACTGTCCGGCGTGAGCTTGGGAAGGTGTTGGAGAGGTTAAAAGAGGGGCTGGTAAGTTTACATTGTACATAAGTTGGTCAAGCTGGCTTCCTGCTCGAATTGTCCGTTCCACCTTAAATGGTGCATCAGTTCCATTACGGCGCCTGTGGCGCCGTAATGGAACTGATGCACCATTTAAGGTGGAACGGACAATTCCAGCAGAGCCCAACTAAAACCTCGTTTTTTAAGCAAACCTATTAAACTTATTTTCTCTACTCATTGAAATAAGTGTGGAGACCTCCCCATTCACTCCTTCGACACGACAGCACTGGATCTGGAGAGACATGGTGATGAAGATGATGATGATGATGAGGAGGAGGAGGAGGAGGAGGAGGAGGAAGATATGGAGGATGAAGTAAAGGTTAGTGAGTCTTTGAGTTGTTGGACTGTACAGGTGTTTCTTTGGCCCACCATGGATAGAGCCCTGGGATGGATGAGCGAATTCAATCAATCAAATCCTCACAGAAATGTTCCAGCCCCTCATATAATCCTTTCCAGAATAGTAGAAAGAGGGAGGGAGGGAGCAAGCGAGCTACGTGGACGAAAGTATCAGTGTATGTGTATGAGTATACGACAGCTGCACCTTCAAAGCTTCATTGCTGTGGGGATTTGATTGCATTCAGCGACAAGTGTGCCCTGAATGTATTATTGCACCATCCATCAAGGAGTTTACCGGGACTGCTTTATTTTTATTATTATTATTTTATTATGTATTTTATTATGTCTCGGGGAGGCCTTCTTGCTGTAAGGATTTGATTGCATTCAGTGATGAGTGTTAGGAAGGTCAGGATCTTGGTACTGTCAATGCCGGGGGCTCAGCACTAACCGCTTCCTATATTTCACAGGATATGAGCATCCTGAAGGTCCGTGAAGATGGGAGCACCAGTCAGGATGAGACCAAATTTATGAAAGGTGAAAGATTCCGCTTGAAGGACCACTGATGAAGATACGAGCTCATGTGGAAATCCAGTATGGACTAAAGTTGAACGGTCACACCACACAACGCTCTGTGGCCTTTCCATAGACTTTGGGAGAACTGTCCCGACTCATTGTCCAAATTCATGTTCTGACACAATCTCACTGGTACGTTATCCAGCTGATCTCCGCTCTGGAAGGCCTGGGTTTCTTTCCGAATGTATAGCTTTATCCTTACCTATGCTGCTGCTGCTTAGCATAGGAGAGTTCCTGTATGTGTTTTGGTCAGTGAAGCGGATTGGAAATGACTGTTATACGAATGGTTATAACGCAGTATAATCTCGTGAGTTTTTGTAATGAATGTATTAATATTGATTTAGCTTCTGTTATGTATTGTATTTTGGCGTCTGCCCTTATGAATGTTTCTTTAGGTCACCTCACAGTATTCAGCAGAGCAAGTGCCTAAGCTGTGACATACTGAAGAAAAACTGTCGGTTGTGGATTCGAGGATGTTCCAATATTTATAAATATACTGACATGAATTTTGTGTCTCAAGAAGTTTACTTAACCTTGGAGGACCTGTCCGAACAAGACGTTTAGTCCTGAGTGGACTAAAGCAGAACATCTACCAACACCATCACTGTGAGCTCCAGCTCTTCACAGATTTTAGGTAATCGCCCACCAAACTCCATTGTTCATGCCTTACGTTGCATCCAGTAGTCCACGATCATGTTCTACCACACGCACAACCTGCTATTCAGAAGATCCCTACTCTGGGATTCTTGCGGTTGCCTCGGAATTGACAGCTTTCTCTGTATGTGTCTAGTCACGTCTGCTTATGTTTCGGTCAAAGCTGATTAAAAATGGTTGTTGTAATACTTGTTCAACAATAAATGAATTCAATCTACAACAAATCAGGTTTTTAATCAAAATTTATAAAATAATTCTAAAATTGAGCTCAGAGGAGAACCTCAAAGTACTTCCTGGCAATGGCATTTAGGCTATGTTTACGCAGCAGGTAAGGTGCCACCAAATCGGACTTCTCCAGAGCGACTTACAAAAAAGCTTCACTGCTAACTCAGAAAATACCCTCAGCTAGTTTGTATCAGCAGAGATCCAGAAGATCCCTCTAAGCTTAGATACTACAGTGTGGAGACCACTGACACTCATTCACTACATTCTGCCCAAGTACTCTGGAAGAGGAGGGTCTTGAGTCTGCGTTTGAAGACTCTCCAATTCAGACACCCAGATGTAAGTTCTTTATACCACTTTGGTGCAGGACAGCAATAAGCCTGGATGGGATAAGGATACCTGGATGTGTACCTAAATTGCATAAAAAGATGACAGTTGAGCCAACATTACCTGCTGTGAGAATGTAGCCCTGGTAGAATAATGTTAGTCTAATCAAATTAGTCAGAATCAGAAATCAAAGTTCATATAAAATATTCTTTAATATTTATTACCAGTCATATTTTTTTTTACATAAAAGACCATCTGATTTAGTTTAAGCTATTCTAACTGATACTCCAGAGCACCAGGCTCAGCACAGTGAAAGTCCAAGGCACAGAGGATGTGGATCTGTAGCACAGAATTTGAAAACAAAGAGGTCTAGCCTGACAGAAGCTCACTGAGGACCGCTGGCTGTGCCGTCCTGGTACGCCAGCACTCAGCTCACACCCCCTGCGCTGTCGTGAGGCTCCGTATGCACTCCAGAACACTGTCAGAAACACAGCTACTGTCCACCTCCTTCAGCAAAACCTGTAAGACGAACGAGGGAGAGAAAACCGCCATGTTCAGTCGTTTGTTGACATCAAAACGAATGGGAAAAGGTGCAGCTGATGCAATTGAATGTGAATTGAACCTCATTTATAACTGTAATTAGTCAGGGAATTGGATTTAGGACATGCGTAGCAAAAATCAACAAACTAAAATCGGAAGGTTAAATAATTAATTCCCTAAGCTGAGAGATCCAGAAGCATGTGGGCTGAGGCGGTAGAGTAATGCTGCAGGATTTTACACTAATATGACCCAGGTTGCACAGCATTACACTGACAGTTCTGGAGAGAGGTCTCGTTGTCCAACTCCACCACCAGAGCTCCATAGTGCAGTAGCAGCAGCGTTCCGGCCCGGAGTGGGAATGATGGAGACACCATTCTCCCTCTTACAGTCAGTGGAGCGTCAGCATGATCCTGAAGCTGCTGTTTTACAGTAGAATGCTATATAATGTCTGGGTGGAGTCCTAGATAATAGTCTCTACCAGGTTGATGACATGCAAGGCTTCTTTGTAAAAATGTTGTAACATGCAATGTAATACACACCAGCAGTTTCCCCTGTGAGCAGTGGTCCAGCAGCAGAAGGCAGCGTGAGGCTCTGGTCATGAGCTCCTCCCTCAGCTCAGGAGACAATGATTCTGATGAAATGTCAACAAGGAATCTCAGCAAACTCTTAGCCAGCACCCCCATCCTGCACTCAATCCTGAAGAAAGCGAACCACACAGAGAAAGCAATTAACGTCCAGGAAATAAGTGTTTTTTGAGTGTGTTCAACATCTTTGAGCTTTTGTTCAAATAACCTTGGCCAGGCAGTCTGTATCGTCCTCTCCAGAACTTCCAGTATGCTCAGTCTGGCCTTCTCTTCTGGAGCATCGCACACCTCCAGATATCCCACAACAACCCTTTCCAGCCTCTTCAGATGCCGAGCGATTCCTATACCCATCCTATAAGATTGAGACAAGCAGAATTCCAATAACTACAAATGGTACAAAAACCCTCAATACAACGAGAATCACACCCAGGTGATGTGGACCTCACTTTTCAATGAACAGAAGGAGGTTGCTGGCGTAGATCCGGCGCAGCGCCAGCTTGTGCTCCATTTCCATGTGTGTTAAAATGAGGCGAAGAACATCATCGAAGTGGTTGGGCTTTCTTGGAGATCCTGTGTGGACATGGGGCTTCTCAAGCACGGACAGCAAATCTACAAGACAGGGCAGAACCACCTGCACCACAAGACAAGCAAAAAGACGTAACAGCAACGTTATTACGAGGTAACGGATCTGAGGCTAAACTATTTCCCAGAATACATGCATTTTATATACCGTGGGTTTTAACTGGCACCTGTATAAGCGGGGCTTCAGATGTGTACAGGTGATTAAAGAGGGCGTGGTAGAGCACCTGAGCTCTGTTGAACTGCCTAAGGTCAGCAGCAGGCTGGAGAGAAAGAGAAATGAAGATAATATATGGACAAAAGTATTGGGACACTTGCTTGTTCATTGTTTCTTTTGAAATTAAGGGTTAATTAAGAGTGTTAATTCTGCTTTGGTTGTAGTAACTGTCTCTACTGTCCAGACACTAGATTTTGGAGGAGCATTGCTGTGAGGATTTGATTGCATTCATTGACAAGAGTGTTGGGCAGGTCAAGATTCATCCCCAGCGTATCCCAAAAGTATTGGATGGAGCACCATCCATCATTTCAGAGAACACAGTTCTGTGGAGCAGTGGCTCAAAGCTGGGGTGCTCTATCCCTCTAGTTCACGCTTAGCCTTCGGCATAGTACCAATACTAGTAGGTTCATGCCAGCTCTCACCTGCTCTAAAGAGTCCAAATTCTATTGCCAGTCCTTCTCCACAGGGACTAGACAAGCTGTAGCACAAGTAGCTGAATGCATTTATTAGAAGGGGTGTCCACAAACATTTGAACATATAGCGAATCTCCATGACCTGCTACTTAAGGAGTTTGATGTTTCCATAAAACGGACGTTACTTACAACATTAAGGACAATGTGGTGAAGGCAGTGCACTCCCAGGACTTTGTTGTCGGTTCTGTAATCGTCAGATATAAGCAGAGAGGGAGGGAAGACCTTCTCCAAGTAGTCAGCTAACCAGGGGCGTCCGACCTGCACCAGCACCCAGGAGAACACATGCTTGACAGCCTGGTTGCGCTTCCAGTTTTCCCTAAACACAGAAAAACACTGTTTTCCCTGTATTGTGATGAGTGAGGCGTCCAGTTTATTGTGTCAGCAATGCATTAACTCGTTGACTGCTCCTTCCAGGTAATCCTACTTAAAGGAAATGCTAACTTCTCTTACAGTGAGCAGCACAAGGCAAATGACATCATGTTAAAGGGACATTAGGTAGTACTGATGCTGCTCCGCTGCTCCACAGGCCTGTGGGCTTCCTAGGAAGCCCATTGGTTCCCAACACAAATTCTGGAGAACGCCCTGCCCTGCACCTTTCAGTGTTCACCCTGCTTCCAACACACGATCCAACGAATCAGCTAATTCGCGAGCCGTTGATGGTAGGACAGGGTTGGGAACCACTGCTCTAGTCAATGCTTGGTGACCTCAGGGTCAGCACATCCCATTTTTCGGAGATTATGCCAACTGTGCATGCCCAAATGAACCAATTATAAGGCCTGTCTGAATACTTTTAGTGGATGTGTTCTTCTGGGCACACTCACTTTGTCAACTCTGGCTGCAGTGTGTCCAGAATTGGGCCCAGCATCCCTCTTTTGTCACCTTCAACCTTGCCACACAGCAGCTCCAGTAGGGACCCACTGCTCGTGGCTCTGACAGTTGAGTTCAGCAGCTCCAGAGCACACTTTCTGGACGCCTTGCTGGTCCAGGCCTGGTCTTGGAGGTGTGTAATGGAGAACACACAAAGTGTGGGCCCAAGAGTGCGGATGAGGGACCGGGCGGTGCCTGAAATGGTTGAATCGCTGGACCTGACAGCCTCTCCGAGCTGCACGGTGAGAGCCAGCAAAGCAGAACCCACGGCCTCAGCTTTGGGAGGGATCTGCTCGTAGCTGCTGGAGGGTAGAGTCCCACTGTCAGTGTCACACACCGGCAAAGCGGCATATCCAGTAAAGCAGCCCACCAGCTCCACATAGGCAGCACTGAGGTCAGAGCTGCACTCCGGGAAGAGCCAGCACCCCTCCCCGCTCCTCAGAAGCTGCACTGTGCTCTTTAGGAGGCCTAGCTTTGCTGACTCTTCGGCCACAAAGCGGTGATGGATTTGAGACAAAACCCTGATTAGTGAGCAAGCAGAGGCTCCGTTGCATTTCTCAGACTCTTCAACAAGATTGAGGTCACGAAGGATACGAGCCAGCTCCATTTCTGTGGTGTTGCACAACGATTTTAGGCATCAATATAACCATCAGAAAGCTAGTATTACATTTTAACACAAGTGTTTAGCTTCGGATATGAATTTTACTAATAAAATATCTCGTTACAGAGAGGCTGTAGACTATTTCAGCGAAGAGTAAGTTTAAGTGTGCACTACGTAGGGAGTACGGAACCGTTTGAGACACGCCCTCGCACACTCACTGTGATCCCGCTTGAATTCCTACGCCTTTTAAGTGCATACTGTTTAGTCCTTAACGTCTTATATCCATTACCAGACTTAGAGAGCTCATGCGTTGATTACAGAGGCTTAGCGTAGCTAATTTCTTCCGTACAGACCAATAATCAACACATTCTCCATCACGTCTTCCTCCAGATAGTTGTCGTGTGCAACTGGAAAATAAGTCTCACCAGGAACGTGGGCCACACGCCGGAGGTTCCGTTAGCATCGCGAACGTTTCCCCAGAAAAATGGGAGCCCTAATGCTGCGCCCGAAACTGCACACGCTTGTACTAAATAGTAAAACCATAAAACCACAACTAGTATTTATGTCAAACAGTCCCAACTAAAATACAGCTGGAGTGTGAGACTGGACTTCTGTTGGGAAACCACTGTATTACAGACTATGGCGGATCAAACTATGAATGAGCAGTGTCCCAATACTTTTTTTCCTATATAGTGTACGTTTTCTATCTCTCTGTCAATGCCAAATGCCAAATGCCAAAATAAGAGAAATGTAATCCCAATTTCACAATGTTTAAGTATTGGCATCTCCAGATATGTACATGAGAAATGCTGCATATTGACATCAGGATTTGGATGGGCATGGGACTTGTAGGCCAATGGGATTTGGGATTGGGATTTGGATGGACATGTGATTTGCAGGCCAATGGGATTTAGGATTTGGATGGGCATGGGATTTGTAGGCCAATGGGATTCGAGATTGGGATTTGGATGGGCATAGGAGTTGTAGGCCAATGGGATTTGAGTTCGGGATTTGGATGGGCATAGGATTTGTAGACCAATGGGATTTGGGATTTGGATGGACATGGGATTTGGGATTGGGATTTGGATGGACATGTGATTTGTAGGTCAATGGGATTTGGCATTGGGATTCGGATGGCCATGGGATTTTGTAGGCCGTTGTCAGTATGCAGTATTTTTCATGTGCATATCTAGCGATGCCAATACTCAAACACTGGGAAATTGGGATTGCACTGTTAGCATTCCAAGACAGATCAAAGCTGTTCAGTCCTTTTCCTCACTGCAGTATTTCCTGATCCTGCCCCTAGGAGCCCTCGTGAACTGCATATTTTAATGGTCTCTGCTGCACTAACACTCCTGCTTTAACCACAAGAAGGGTCTGTATAGAGCTGTGTGCTTCTGCCATGTGGACTTTTGACCCAATCGTGAAGACAAGATGTTCATGTGCACAAAGCTTTTATTCGTTTGTGCAGAATTTAAATGAGTAATTAAAGCTGCACTGCAAACAGTGTTTAGTCACATCTGTCACTGCCTTTGTCCTTCACTTCCTTTCTGTTATTACAGGGTGCAACGTGCGTTTGATGCATATCTGCAGGAAGGGGAGCGTCACCTTTGGACAGGGATAATTTATTGACACGCAGACAGAGCAACAAAGTGCTTTGATTGAGAGGATATTGGATTTCGGCATCAAACCGCAAGCCTCCTGAACAGTGTGAGTGTAAAGGTAGACAAAAGGTAGACTCGGCTCACTGATCCCAAATGAATATGAGACTAACATTGCTTAAAAGGTCACTGACTTTTTGTCATTGATTCTGAATCTGGCATAGCATTTAGGTTTAACACCTGCATTTCTTAATCCAGTTACATCAGACTCTGATTTTCACCCTGAATCTGATTCGTTTGGGCAGGTGTAAATAACAATAATTATAATAATAATAATTATAGTTATTATTATTATTATTATTATTATTATTATTGACCAAGGGTGCGATATATGGAAACAGTTGCTTGTCTTTAGACTGACAATGTGTGGAAGGGATGACTTTTTTGAGATTTTAAATGACAATCTGTAGTAATATTTTAATAATGGCTTATTCACTTATTTACTAAATGTGTTTAATTAATTAATTAATTTATTACTTATATTGTTAAATTTATTAAAATAATGAGGCTGACACTATCTATAAATAACAACGTATTATTATATTGTTATATTATTAAACTAGCATATTTACTTGTGATTTTGTACTAAATTTGTTTAATTCATGATTTCTTTTTTATTTATTTATTTATTCTGTTGTTAAATGTATTTAAATGAGGCAGACAATGTATACGAATAATGACTTATTTTCTTGAGATTCTGATTACATTTATTGAAATAATGTCTTTTTTTCTTGAGATTTTGGCAAACTTTGTTGAAATAAATGCTAATTTACTTATGATTTGTTTACAACATTGGTTTTTATTAATGAATGAATTAGTTTATTATTTCTATATTTGTTTGTTAGATTTATGTATTCTATTGTTAAATTAATTTAAATTATGGCTCATTTTCATGAGGCTGACAATACATATGAATAATGACTTACTGCCTTGAGATTCTGAGGAAAGTTCTTTTAATAATGGCATATTATCTTGAGGCTGACTGAACATACAGAAAATGGCTTATTGTCCTGAGATCATAGCTGATATGTTGAGATACTGGATACTACACTAGTAAATGCTGTACTCTTCACACTGCCCCTCATAGCTGTATGCAGTATTTCTTTAACACTAAACCACTAAACAGTCACATGACCAGAATTACTTCATAACTATGAAAGCACCAACTGTGGAGGGGTAAAGAGGGAGAAGTTAATACAAGCCAATGGACCAATGGATGCAGTTAAACAAAGTGTTTATTCGAGTCACACCCATCCACACCAAGTGCAGCACAGCATGAGTATGCTTGTTATTGTACAGCACAGTCGAGAACCATGGAAAGTACCATCAACACCGAGCATAAAAAAATAGGGTCTAAAGGAACAATTGCGCTTCTTTATTAAATACCACACAGGAAACAGTGTTCGTGTGCATGCGTGAGTTACTCCTCCATGTCTTCCTCACTGTCATCACTCAGAGGGAACTCCCTGCACTGGCGCTGTGTGTTGTAGCTCTTCACATGCATGGGACACTCCTGGTTTATAATGGCCTGGGGGAACACACACACACACACACATCAACAACTGCAAACAGATGCAAACAAGTCCAAGGTAAGGCATATTTATGTGTGCTTGTTTTGGGGCATTATTAGGACGGTAATCATGAATTACATCAACAATATAGGCCCAAAGTTCTTCAGGTACCCTTTCTAATTAGGCCACACACCAGCTTTGCTCGAGTCTTATTGGAGCGGACACAAAGAAGGACACCTATGTCAAGCATCAACCAATGCCCAATGTCAGCCTTCCAGCACTGGGCTGTAGTAATGGAGCTCCATCCAGTTCTTTTGTGATGATTTGGGAGCAGCAGAATTAATCCCTGTACTCCTGTGGCTGATATCAATCAAATCCTCCCACTCGCAAGATTCCAGCATCCAGTGTAAAGCCTTTTCCAATGCAGTTGAGGCTTGATTTGATAAGAAACGCCTGATGTGCAGGTGTCTACAAACTTTTGGACACATATATGGACATTTGGACACGTGCTTATAATGTAAATGAGACATATACATGGAGCCAACATCGTAAATAGGAATTGTGTTTAAGTGCGTGTGTGTGTACGTGAGTGTGTGTTACCATCTTCTCCTCCCGGACTGCAGGGTTTTTGAGGAAGAAGCAGAGGGGTGCATAAAGAATGTTGACAATTCCGATCATCACCATAAGGTATGGGAAGCCGATCGCTCTTACGATGGCGCCCCCTGTAGATGGTCCTATAGTAATGGCACAACAGAGGTGACCAGGGCAAATAGTTAGTCAGCGAAAGACAAACTTACACTATTATATAATTACATATCCCATATTAATTAAAGCATATTTACCTATAGCAAACCCCATACAAAGTGCCACATCCGCTATAGCGTACACACTCCCATAAACGGAGGCATGCCTGATATCCACCAGGTAACCCATTATTGCCATCATAGACGAATCCACCATTCCTACAATAACAAGCAGAGAAACCAAGGCTTAATTCCATATTATTGATAAAACAACAGCATTGCACTCAATCAATCTATCAATCAATCCAGTCATAATTACCAATGGCGAATCCCAGTCCTCCATTAGGGCCGATTAGGCCATAAATATTTTTGGCCATGGGAACCTGCAACATATACACAGTACATAGATTTTGCAACTACAGTAAACATGATTGATAAAAACAGTTAACATCTAATAGGCTTGCTCAACAAACACACACAAAAAGCTAAGATCCCCGATCACTCAGCCGGCTCAGATGCGTAGGAGAAAAGTCAAAAGTCACACTCGGCCTAAGAAGCCTCAGAGCCACTAAGTACAGTCACTCTGGCGTTTTGCATAGGAGAGCCGAAAGCCACGATGTAGAGTCGTCACCAGCCCATAAATAGTGTCAGCTGTGATAGAAAGTTACTCCAGTAGTGGGCCTGGGAAACATCCAAGCTACCATATATATGGTGGGTCTGGTAACAGCTGTGATGTACAGTCACTCCAGGTGTTGGACCTAGGAAACATCCCAGCCTTAATGTAGAGTCATGCAAGCTTAGGAAACATCCCAGCCATGATGTAAAGTTAACCCAGCAGTGGGCCATGGAAACATCCAAGCTGGGATGTAGTGTTACTCCAGCAGCAGACCATGGAAATGTCCGAACCGTGATGTAAAGTAATTTCGGCAGCAGGGGCCTGGGAAATATCCAAGCTGCAAATATCCATGTGGAAACATCCGAGCCACAATTTAGAGCCATAAAAACAGAACAGATCAGAAACCTTTGGACGGGTAATTTCAGAGTTACTTCAAACCAATGAGGAAATACAATACAGAATCAGACATCAGACACTAAACATGTCTTGTCTAACTGACTACAATTGACTTTATTAATTGTGAAAATTCTCTTTTTTGTCAAATCATTGCTAAAATGAAGGGAAGGTTGAGGCTTGTACTCACACAGATAAGGCTGATGCCAACAATGACCATTCCAATCATGGAACACAACCACCTAGAGAGGGGCAGAATTATAGTAAAGGATTAGATTAAAGGATTAGATTGAAGGATTATAGTAGATCATCACCTTCATATCAGTCCATTTTTGTTCAATGTGTTTACCATTTCTTCACAGTAATGTGATCTACCTAGGAAACATAGCGTAAAAAGGGTTAAAAACTTCTACAATGCCTCAGAGAGTGACTGTACCTGCCCATTTTGTTGGCCAGGAGGCCAAACAGGTTGGTCCCAATCAGGTAAGACACACTGGCTGGCAGGAAAGCCACACCTGCAATATCAGCACCTTCATCAGTGAGCTCCAGCGATTCAACAGGTACATTTAGAGCACAGATAAACCAATAAAACGGATGGGGAACCCACTCTTAACCAACGTCTAATGCCATCAGCTATGTCAAGAACCCTACAGCATCCATTTCCAGACATATCAGTTCTTTAGGATCAGGTGACCGAGCCACATAAAAGAAGTAACTGAAGCAATATCCTGGGGCACTGACGTCTTGGCAGGGTTGTAGAGACGTCTGGCGTCGTATAATCTGCTTTGCTTCTTGAAAGAGTAACATACCTCTGTTAAGTAGCTTCTCTTTTTTTTGTGTTCGGAAATATCCTGGAAGTGTAGACTCCAGGGTAAATGAAGTTGATACATCATACATTTTATTAAAGTGATTATTGAGCATATATATTGACTCTAACTGAATATTCCTTATTTTAAAGCACTAACTAAAGGCAAAATGCCTGGTTGTGACTGAAGATTTTAGCTAGTTAATTAACTGTGAGCTATGTCTTCAGCTGTTAATGGGAATGCATTACTTTCATAGCTCAGATAATGGCAGACTAGCACAGACTAGCATATACACTATATATATAATGTTTCTGGGTATTAGCATGAGGAACTAGCTAATGATGGTGTGAAAAATTCACTAGCTAGATAACATTGTGTCTTATAGACACACACACATGTATATATACATTATGTCTTATTATGTCTAGACACATAGAGCTTTTCGGAGAAGCTTTCTAATAATAATTACAATCTTTGACTGTGCTAAGAGCTTAGTTAGGAACATGAACTGAAGGCCTGAACATTAACACGTGGAGAGTGAGGAGCAAGCTCATGCAGGGCAAGATATTACATGGCTATTTGATGTACGTGGTTGTGTGGCACAACAGATAACACCACCATCTGCCAGTGAGCTGTTACACCATGTGGGAGATGGAGGGTTCGATTCCCAGTCCCAATTCGAGTCCTTGGGCAAGACTCCTAACACTACATTGGCCCACATCTGTAATACGAGTAACCTTGTAAGTTGCTCTGGATAAGAGCGTCAGCTAAATGCCATAAATGTAAATGTATGTACTATTAATTCTCAAGAGTCACATTTTACATCACAAATGTAACTTTATTTAGTTATAAAAAAAATAATATTATAGAAGTTTGTTTGCAGAAATGTGTGCATACAAATGTTACGCACATTTTAGGCAATTTTTATTTGACTGTGTTGATAAATAAATACACCTTAAAGACAAAGGTTTGACTTTTTCATATTTTGCTTTCACAAAACGACCCTTATTTTACTGCAGCAACAGGATTTTAAAAGGTTTAAAGATGATTATATATTTTTTGTTAAAATTCCAGTGTTTTTTTTTTTTTTAATTAATTAATTAATTCAGGGGGCGAAATTGAGGGTGAATCAACATTAGATTGGAGCGTTGATTTAATGTTGAAGTTAATGTTAACATCCAATTAACATCTGAGTGACTGTTTGCTGTCTGGGGCTGCATTGCTTTCCATGTAGTTACTCAGCCAGAAAGGACAGAAGCAGAGTGGTAGAGATGCTTACCCAGCTGCCATTTCTGTGAACACATGGTTTGCATCATCCATATGGGGAGAGTGGGCTCTAGGATGGCCACGCCCATGTTAGCGAAGCACAAAGACCCTGGGATTGCACAAAGATACAGTACAGTCATGATGCAGGGAAGGCAAGGAACCAGGCTGAGTAAAGCCACTGACTGATTGATGGTAATACACACTCCCACACCTGCGCTGATGAGTATATAAGGGTCCTTCAGCAGAGTCAGCAGTGGTGTGCCCTCCACACTCTGAAAGAGGATACAGAATTATGATTACATCTAAAAGGAGCACCTACTAAAGGTGTAATTAGTGTAACCTATTGACTGTGTAGATCAGAAAGGCAATATGAAGGAGCTTACCCCTGGAGAGATCTTGGAGGGCTGGAGGATACATAGCTGGAGTGCTGTGTTTGGGAAAAAGAACCAGAAGAACAGGGTTGATGGTAGATGGTAGTTCTCGTAGCCACTAAGTGACACTTGGCATAATTCCAGTTATGTGGTGAAACCCACCTCCATCAAATAGAGCCAGGAATGCCAGGATGAGGAAAGGAGCGCTTTTACCCACAAACTCATACATCACACTGCCGAAAGGAGCACCAACTGGAAAACACACACACACACATACACACACACACTTATTAGGATATGACATTTAAATGAATACTCCAGTGTTTTTAAACCTGAAATCCATCTTCTGCATTTGTAGCAAACAGGAAATTACACATTTCTGCCCACTGGCCTCCACCGTAATGCTGGAGTACTCTAACAGGTCAGTCACTCACTCAGCACCCCCATGGCCAGTCCTCCCAGTGCTATGCCCATGGCAATCCCTCTTTCATCATCATTTGTGTACACACTGGCCAGCATGCCCAATCCTACAGAGTTACACACACACACAAACACACACACACACACACACTACATTACTACAAATCATCATGTATAATTTAGTATTTAATTACAAATAGAAAATGTTATACTATTATATACTATACTATATACTGTATATACTATATATATTTTAATTCAACAAAAATTTAATAATTTGATAAAACACTGGTGATCAAACTTGAAAGCAGACAACTTGACAAGAAATAAATAAACAAATAAAGCAACAATTAAATGAATAATTCCAGTATTTTATTTATTTATTAATATCATTGTTAAACGTTTGCTAATTTTATGGTACTTGATTTGTGTACACTAGAAGACTTAGGCACACAGTACCTGCAACAGAGGAGAAGGACGAGCCGATGCCTTGGAGTGAACGAGCGAAAAACAGCAAAGCATACGTTCCTGAGAAAGCGAACACTGAGAAAAACAGACACACACACACACACACACACACACACACACACACAAAGTCAGAGCTGATTCTGAGCTAATCTGATAACATTAGCTCAATAGCAGTTTGTACTTACTGATCGTGGAGATGAACATGATAACAAACCCAGCAAACATGGGAATATGGTATCCAATCCTGGAAAAGGAGTATAATTAATGATAATTAATAAAGTATAATGATGTTTAATGAATTATGTATCAGGATATTCTCAAAGGTTCTAGTAAAAAAGGCCTGGGTGTTATTATTGTCCAGTAGCTCCATTTGTGTAATCAATGAATCTCTGAGTAGAATTCCACATTCTACAACAGTGTGATTGTGGGATAACATCTACATCGTGTACATGAAGAATGTTCTAGAATAGTTTAAATTAAGAAAGGACATTCTAGAACAGTGTGGTGGCATTCTAGAACAGTGTGGCTGGGGATGGCATTCTAGAACAGTGTGACTGGGGGGTGGCATTCTAGAACAGTGGCTGGAGGTGGCATTCTAGAACAGTGTGACTGGGGGGTGGCATTCTAGAACAGTGTGATTGGGGGTGGCATTCTAGAACAGTGTGACTGGGGGGTGGCATTCTAGAACAGTGTGATTGGGGATGGCATTCTAGAACAGTGTGACTGGGGGTGGCATTCTAGAACAGTGTGATTGTGGGATAACATCTAAATCATGTACATAAAGAATGTTCTAGAATAGTTTAAATTAAGAAAGGACATTCTAGAACAGTGCGACTGGGGGATAGAATTCTAGAACAGTGCGACTAGGGGTGGCATTCTAGAACAGTGTGACTGGGGGTGGCATTCTAAAACAGTGTGACTGGGGGTGGCATTCTAGAACAGTGTGACTGGGGGGTGGCATTCTAGAACAGTGTGACTGGGGGTGGCATTCTAGAACAGTGTGGCTGGGGGTTGCATTCTAGAACAGTGTGACTGGGAAGACATTCTAGAACAGTGCAACTGGGGGATAAAATTCTAGAACAGTGCGACTAGGGGTGGCATTCTAGAACAGTGTGACTGGGGTGGCATTCTAGAACAGTGTGACTGGGGGTGGCATTCTAGAACAGTGTGGCTGGGGGTGGCATTCTAGAACAGTGTGGCTGGGGGTTGCATTCTAAAACAGTGTGAATGGGGGTGGCATTCTAGAACAGTGTGACTGGGGGGTGGCATTCTAGAACAGTGTGACTGGGAAGACATTCTAAAACAGTGTGACTGGGGGTGGCATTCTAGAACAGTGTGGCTGGGGGTGGCATTCTAGAACAATGTGACTGGGGGTGGCATTCTAGAACAGTGTAAATAGGGCAAAACATTCTGTAACAGTGTTAATGGTACCGGACATTACAGAGCCATGTGAATGCAGGAAAATACTCTAGAACATAGCAGAGCTGAATGTTTGTGAATGGAGGAGGAAATTCTAGAGTAAGTACCTGTTGGTCAGCGGGCCCACAAACGGGTTGACCAAAAGTTGCACCAGAGCTTTGGATGCAAACAAGAGTCCCACTCTCACATTCTCCTCCTCCAGAAACTCTTTGTCATCTTTGCAGTCAGAGGCATTGCTCTTTGGGCCTGTTTCGGGCAGAGGAGGGGTGGACGGGCCGCTCAGGTTGCTGGGGGTCACTGTGAGGGTGTGGGTCGTGTTGTCATAGAGGGAGAGAATGGAGGAGAAGGTTGGTTGTCCTGTGCTGGGAGGAGAGAGGGATGAGGTGGAGGACTGGACGCTACTCTGGTGCTCCATTGTGTACAGGAAGGTCGGGACGATGGGAACTGGAAATATGAGGGGAAAAAACAGTTTGGAGAACATTCTAGAACGACTGAATGAGGTAGAACATTCTAGAACAGTGACAATGGTGGAGAACATTACAGAGCCATGTAAATGCAGGAGGAACACTCAAGGAAAGTGCAAACTGGAGAAGAACATTCTAGTGCTGTGTGATTGGAGGAGAACACTCTTCTAGAACAGTACTAAGTGTTCTAGGAATTTATACTTGGGTCCTTTGGGTCAGGTTGGAGCAGAATGTTCTCAGGCTATATTTGGGTTTGTGGACAATTCCAGGCCCGGTTAAAGCCCTTGTCTATGTGTGTGTGTGTGTCTATATGCTGTCTGACCCCTGTCAGCCTGATGTAGTCAGCATGGGGGTGTGTGTGTGTGTGTGTGTGTGTGTGTGTGTGTGTGTGAGCGGTAGAGATCAGAACATGAGCAGGCAGCTAAATGCCATGGTCAGATGCTCTGCAGGGTCATTTTCTTGAGCTTAATGGTACCTCAGTCTAACCAAAAACCGCCTTTTACTGCAAAATCTCCAAAATTGAAGGAATGTAATGAATATAATTAGTGTAATAATAATAATTCAATATTATACAATTATAATTATATGCTAATTTAGCAATTTTATTTCTATTGGTCCATAAAGATTTGCTCATGCACTCACCCACAACAGTCAGCAGCATGTTGTCGAGTAATAGGGCTACACAGACCACCACAAGAACGAGGCGTGGGGAGCCCCTGCTCTGCCTGATCCACTCCATGGGGTTCATCACGGCCATGTCCAAAACCAGTCACTGCACACAAACACACACAAATGCACAGTTACACACACCACGGCTCACAAACTACTGGTGATGGTGGCCTTGGCTGCTTTTGGTGGCCCAGCACTACATAGTGTCCATGAATTCAAGGAACACCTTTGCTTAGTCTCGTTTCAGTGTACTGCCAATAGATTAGGATAAACAGGAACCTAATGGCACCATGGTGGGTTTAGGGGGTTAAAGGAAAGGGCCTGGTTCCAACAGTTCCAATGAGGCACTCATTATCTTACTTGTAGACCTTTCTGAAAGATCATCCAGGGCTTGGAATCTGGACAATACATGGTTCAGTTCAGCTTATTTACTCCTAATAAGGGGGGGGGGGTTCAGAGACACTATTACAGCAGGATAGACAAACTGATGAAGGTCTGACAGTCTTCTTCCTTTGGATGTTTGTTTCTTAAGATCTAAACAGACATTAATTGCACATGCTTTGTTCTTCGGGAGCTTCTGAGAAGATCTGATAGAAGATAATCCACTCACATGGGGAAGAGGAACATCAAAGGACATTTAGTCAAAAAAAGTGTTCAAAAGTGCTTTAAAGACACTGAGAAAAAGAGACCCCTAACAACCGTGCAGGACCTGCTTGCCCCATCAGATAAACAGCACTTGAAGCTTTCATCATTGAAAGACAATCTTCAGATCTTCAGATCTGAAAACACATACAGGTGTTAGTGTTGGTCCTTCCATTGTGAGAAGACGACGCAACTCTGTGGGTCTGACGGGACGTGGAGCTGCTTAAGAAGCTCTTACTGAGAAAAGAAAAGAGAAGTCATTGAATGTGTTTGGGATGGTTTAAGTCCTGTACGAACGGGATTAGTTTAACATGAGGAGGTGGAGGTGTGTGAAATCATGGGAAAATTAGCAGCTGCATGTTCCTTATATGCATGTAGGCCATAGGCTACACTACGCAATGACTTGCCTAAAGCTCCCAGAAGCGTTGCTCAGGAGACCTCTGAGGAGTCCTTTGGCTTGTCTTCTGGATTTGACTGAGGTTTGCCACAGACTTGCCAACCACAAACCGAGGTATCTGCGCCATGCACAACTCCACTAAACTTTTGAAATGTGGAAAAATCTCCCACCACCATGTTTAACAGATGAGGTGCTATGCTTTAGATCTTGGGCAAATTTCTACAGTGAATTCACTGAAAGTGAGTCACCTGAAAAGCATGAACATTATAATATATATATATATATATATTAATAAAGATAAAGGTAGATGTGGTTGTTGAGCTTTCTGTCTTATTTTCTCTTAAACAGATGTTTTCTCATTTCTGGACATTTGAAAGGAAATGAAGGGAGCTCTGTGACCTTTACACAGTATTGTACACCGCTAAATGCTATCTTTTCTTTCACCCCCTCCCCCTCCTCCTCCTCCTCCTCCTCCTCAGACCCACCAGTCAATATCTATTTAAATATGTTCTCCTGTTGCTTTCAAAGGGGCTAGTCATAGAAACAATCCAACCACACACACACACACACACACACACACACACACAGAAGCAAACGTAGATAAGATGGTCCTTAATTTGACAAATCAACACCTATTCACGCAAAGCAGAACCCATGGAAGGACGACTGTGTCAACATCAATTACCTCTCACTTCAGCTGTCAGGGTTAGCAAACACACACCCCACACACACGCATCACTTTAAGGAGAGAGAGAGAGGCTAACTCATCTGCTATGTATTGATTATATGTATTGAATTGTTTTTGATGAATTGTACACACACTATATGGACAAAAGTATTGAGACACCTGATTTTCCTCCAAAATCATTAAAAAGAGCTGATCCGGCTTTTGTTAGAGCAACTGTCTCTACTGTCCAGGGAAGAAGAAAGGCTTTCTATTAGATTTGAGAGGAACATTGCTGTTAGGATTTGATTGCATCATAATGTTACACCCATCTCATTCCCAACTCCCAACTCTTTACAAAAGTATTGGATAGAGCACCATCCATCATTCCAGAGAACAAGAGGCAAGGTCCAGAGAGTCCTCTAAAGGGACTAGACAGCACTGTGTGTGCATTTGCACATTTGTGTCAGCAATGGGTGAAACCTTAAGTAGCTGAATGCATATATATATATATATATAATAGACAATAGAATATATATATATATATATATATTACATCTTATATATCTTTAAAACTTTACAGAAGGACCTTCTTAACTTTAATGGCATTTTGAGGCATTGTTATTGGTCCATTTATCATTACATTCTGATAAAATGTAAATTCAAAGCATGTCAAAATCTGAGCAGTTAAAAACTTGTTTTTATGCATATTTAAATGCATATATAATTAACAATTTACATACATTAACTCCCCAAATCTTAGAATAAACAGATTCAGAAACACTGCTACAGTACTGCACTGAGCAATACAGCTACAGGTCTGTAGCAGGGGTCTACAGGACAATGAAAGTGGTCTTACCTCCAGCTGCATGGTCTCGCTGTGTGTGTGTGTGAGAGAGAGAGAGAGAGAGAAAGTGTGTGAGTCCAAGGCAGGTGTGCTGTATTCCAGGGGGGCGGTTAGTAGTCACTTGTCAGGCTGTATATGTGCGGTCTGTTCAGAGTGGGAGGTGTCTGCGTCCACTATTCTCAATTTGAAAGTCCCAGTAAGAGAAAGCTCTTAATAGGACCTAAACACACACACTCACACACACACACACACTCACACACAGACACACACCACACAATGCGTCAGAGGGAGAGTAATTGTCAGCATCTGCTGCTCTTTATTGGGTAGGTGGATGACCTGAAGGCTTCTGTTGGTCACAGTTTATCTTTAATATCTCATTCAGCCCCAGACACACACACACACACACACACACACACACACACACACACACACACACACACACACATGCACACACCACTTAATCAACAGCTGCTTCTCCAGTGTTCTTCATGTGCTTTGCAAACAGCTCTAAATTTGTTTCAGGGGTGGAAAATTATCCTCAGTCAATTTTAGACTCTTTAAAAAAGTGTTTTTTAAATCTTAAAAATTGAAGCATTAAAATATAAAAAATAAACATCAGTTTTAAAATATCATTTTTCCATATGAGATGGACATGCTCATTATCTGTCCGGCCAGTTTCCCAAAATCGTGTGAAAAACGTCTCATGACTTGATTGACATATGTCGGCGCTTTCTCTCTAATTCCCCCAATTAGCTAATAAGCATAGAAGAATCCAGCTCCGTAGTCAATAGAAAGGCAGAGTACAACTTTTATTTTTGCATAAAGTGTACAAAAAGAGTTATACGTAGACTAAGGCACTACGTATAATACGTATAACAGCCAGCACTTCCCCAAAGCAGTCTAAACAGCCTGGCTCTGCCTGTGTCTTATATACCTTCCTTATCATGATGCGGTCACCCCTACGCATATTTTTTGTTACAATGTCTTTAGGTTGGGCCCGCTTATGTCCAGGTCAAAAGCCCCATACTCATAAACCTCTTGCACCGCTTTTATTTCGCAAGGGCTTATACACACTGTGAGGCAGGCTGGCTCTGTCATGCTAAGGTCGTTGTGGCAACAATACATACGTTAAATGCAGCTAACATATCTTTTTTAAATGCTGATAACCGTCACATAATTCCAAAAGGTACATCATATGGACAAAAGTATTGGGACACCTTCTCATTTACTGTTTCTTCTGAAATCAGGGGTATTAAGAAGAGCTGATCCTGCTTTTGTTGGAGTGACTGTCTCTACTGTCCAGGGAAGAAGGCGTTATACAAAATTTGGAGGAGCATTGCTGAGAGGATTTGATTGTATTCAGCGACAAGAGTGTTAGTGAGGTCAGGATGTTGGATGATGATCTCCTCCATCTTTATCATCTTCATCTCCAATTCCCCAACTCATCCCAAAAGTATTGGATGAAGCACCA